>NC_056525.1:51556081-51586137 GCF_019175285.1 Sceloporus undulatus
CCATGTTTCTAGGGGCCCTGTTATACTACACAGTTGTAGTGCTATCATTGCACTTTAACTGCCATGGCAACATCCTATTGGAATCCTGGGGTTTGTAGTTTATTGAGGCACTGGAGATCTCTGGCTGAGATTTCCCCATACCTCTCCCTAAACTGCAAATGTCAGGATTCCATAAGATGTTCCCAAGGAAGTTAAAATGGAATCATCATGCTAAAATAGTGTAATATAAAAAGACCTTTGGTTAGCTTGGGAGATGCAAGGAGGCCTTCTTGGGGGCCCTGGGGCTTCTTGTATCCAAATGCTGTTTCATGGCAAAGGAGGAAGAGATAGTGTAACCACCTTGGCTTATAAACCCGCATTTATAGAATATTCAGTCAGCATAGTCCAGAAACTCTTCTGAACCAATAGATGGAATCAAAGTGATGTCACCTGTTACTTTTGAGATATTTGGGAGTTTTGTCTCATTGGTTAGAAGTTCACAATTCATTTTGGGCTGAACACATGCAGTGGTGCCAGTTTTTTTTTTTTTTTTGGGGGGGGGGGAGGTCAGGTGAGCTTTATTTAGGTATTCTCTTACAATTATACATTTCTAGTTATACTTTCCAGTTACATGATAACATCTATCAGTCTTACAAATGTTCCAAACTAATTCTATTTACAACTCCACATATAGTATCTTTCATTACATCATGATTATTTAACAATGATTCTTTTGCTCTATCCTGTATACAACCTTTAAATAATACCCCCTTCCCCTCCCTTCCCTTATTTTATCTTGATAAGTATCATGTCTGTTTTTTTCTCAAGCAAATCCATTTAAATATTCTTATCTTTTTGTTTTACTTTATCTTTTTTAATCCATATTTATCTTGAAATGTCCTTATCTTATAATGTCTATACCTCTCAGCATATTTTATTCATTCTTTAAATTAACTATTGTGTAATTTACTGATTTGAAGTTCTGTTGTGGGATCATTATTGTAGAAAACATATATTAGTGTATACATAAATTACATTACATTACATCTACATTACGTTATTTTTAAAGAGACTCTATTTTTGTCAGCCATACCACCCTGAACATGCCTGATCTCTTCTGACCTTGGAAGCTAAGCCGGGTTGGGCCTGGTTAGTACTTGGATGGCAGTGGTGCTAGTTTGAACCATTGGTTTCAGAAATATATGGCCTGAGTTAAGTCAAAGTTCTGTCTTCAGTCTTTAGTTCAGCATGCTGTATCAAACAATCCTTCACACATTGTGAACAAAAAAAGCCAAAATGCAGACATGAGAAACAAGGAAATGGGCCTTGGAAGTGGGGTGGGATTGTAATGTATTTGGGGTTAATGCAGTTACTGAGTTGAAAAAGGCATCCTATCTTAATTCGATTTAATTAATCCACTTACTCACCAGCTTGTAGAAGTGCTCTGCAAGCCAAATGTCCACAGTATGCCAGCACTTTTCTGCTTGAAGGTTTGTGCCTTGAAGAAGATTGGCTGTCTCTGTAGTCTTGGCTCCACTGCAAATATTTAAGGCTGAGTGCATGGTCCGGTGGCTGGATTCAGCCACTGCCATCTGTTCCTTTGCCCACTCAGGTTCCCCCCCCCCCCCTCCCCCCCAGATATACTTTTGGCGTTCTGCCAAAGTGAAGTGTCAATCAAATCAAGGATGTGGTTCCAGCTTACCTAAGAAGTTGCAGAACACTCTTTTTGGCTGAAGGAAGTCTCTGTGGTACAGTCATGCAGTACTATGTCTTGCTACTGTGTAACACCTATTTGACCCACACATTGTATAAGTATCTACTCTAGCTGCCAAGAGGACAGGTTGTGTTGTAGCAGATTCCAAGGGGACCAATTAAAACCACTCATTTTGTCAGAATGTATGTAACATGAAAGCAGTATTCTTTGGCACGCTGTTTCACAGCAGAGCCATATGGAAAACAAGACCACAAAATCCCTCCACAGCTGGTAATATTTCAGGCTCTGTTTTTTGGACCTCAGTAACTGATGTCTGAAGAGGAATGGAGACATGAATACAAAAATGTAGTATCTAAAAATGAATCATAGGTGAAACTTGGTTTATAATCAGTGGCCATTAGGTTTAATAAGGATATTCAAAACAGGATGTCTCATAGAAGAATTTAGGGGAGCAATAAATAAAAATTCAGTGAAATATCTCTAACTAGAGGGATTTGCTTTGAATTGCTATAACTCTCAGATATTCCACATGGATTAAAGTTGGTACAAGGAAGGTTGAACCTATGATTCTGCTATAGGAGTGGCCACTGGGACAGAGTTACCAGCAGTCATGATTTTATATAGCAGAATCAAAGCCCCTCCCCCCCCAAAATCTATGGAAATGAAAATTAATTTAGCAACATATGTAGATTCTCCCATTGTCTCTCTAGAACAGGGGTAGGCAACCCTTTTGATCCGGGGGCCGTGTTGCTGTCCCTCAGACAACTGGGGGGCCGAAGCCAAAAAATAAATAATTAAATAATTTTTAAAATAAATAAATAAATAAATAAACCGGGACAAATGTAGGACAAAATTTTCAAATGGAGGGCACTTTTTAAATAAAAAATGGAGGACACGCGAAAAAAATTGCTGATTTAAAAAAAATATTAAGATAAATGCATGTTTGTGAGGCTTCTATAGACAATTGCCCCACCATGCCCCTCACGTGAGAGGCCAAAGGCCCTGGCGGCAATCGGCGGCAGGACCGGGCTGGGGCCGGTCCCAACGGGCCGCGCAGGTTGCCTACCCCTGCTCTAGAATCTCAAACACCATCCACCAAACATGATGCCTACATTAGTCATGCATGTAATACATACATGAGCATAATTAATTCACTCCCACCCAAAACACACCCCCATACACCATTGATCCATGCATAAGATACAAAAGGAAGCCAGCTTTACCTGTTCAAGACACACTTGTAGAAGATGTGCTTGGAGAATCCATAAGTTTATCCTAAGAAAGATGGAAGAAAGGTGGAAGCCCTGCTATTGAAACACCCCTATATAGAAAAGCATAGTAACACTGGATACAAACTTTTAACTGCATTTCCTTTGAGATCAACTAACATTTTTCATAGATAGTGAAGTGATTCTCCACAATGAAAAATGGGTTTGAGATTAAGAGCAGCTAACTTCCCCTTATTGTGACTTTATAAATGAGAAACTTCCAGCACTGTTAAGAACAGCCTCAACTTAGTCAACTTCTTTCTAGAGACATGTTATAGGAGATTCATTCTCCAATTGCTTTCCTTGTAAAGAAATGGTGGAGCTGTTGCTGCATTTTTTTTTCTTTTTCACATGGCATTAACATGGTTTTAACTTGCTGGGGGAAAAATAAAGAAACAAACTGTGTATACCAGTCTACATTTTGGCACATTGACACGCAACCCAAATGGACCACTTAATGCTTTGCTAAAAGCATTCAGAAAGCAATTGCCTACATTATCCATAGACCTCATGACTGTACACTTTTACCTGACATTCAAATAAAATAAATGTAAACATTAAAGACCATACTCATTGCCTGTCTTCTCCCAAATATATCATTTCTTACATAATAATGTTTTTACAGAATAGCTCACATTGTATAATTGTGCCACTTACAGTCATAGAAACATAGAATCATAGAATCTTAGAATCATAGAGTTGGAAGAGACCGCAAGGGCCATCCAGTCCAACTCCCTGCCATGCAGGAAATCCAAATCAAAGCATCCCTGACAGATGGCCATCCAGCCTCTGTTTAAAGACCTCCAAGGAAGGAGACTCCACTACACTCCGAGGGAGTTTGTTCCACTGTCGAACAGCCCTTACTGTCAGGAAGTTCTTCCTAATGTTGAGGTGGAATCTCTTTTCCTTTAGCTTGCATCCATTGTTCCGGGTCCTGTTCTCTGGAGCAGCAGAAAACAAGCTTGCTCCCTCCTCAATATGACATCCTTTCACATATTTAAACAGGGCTGTCATATCACCTCTTAACCTTCTCTTCTCCACGCTAAACATCCCCAGCTCTCTGAGTTGCTCCTCATAGGGCAAGGTTTCCAGACCTTTCACCATTTTAGTCGCCCTCCTCTGGACACGCTCCAGTTTCTCAATGTCCTTTTTGAATTGTGGTGCCCAGAACTGGACACAATATTCTAGGTGGGGCCTGACCAGAGCAGAATACAATGGCACAATTACTTCTCTTGATCTAGACACTATACTTTTATTGAACAGCCTACAATTGCATTGGCCTTTTTAGCTGCCACATCGCACTGTTGACTCATGTTCAACTTATCATCTACTTGGACTCCTAGATCCCTTTCACATGTACTTTCATTCAGCAATGTGTCTCCC
This sequence comes from Sceloporus undulatus, assembly GCF_019175285.1. Taxonomy (NCBI): domain Eukaryota; kingdom Metazoa; phylum Chordata; class Lepidosauria; order Squamata; family Phrynosomatidae; genus Sceloporus; species Sceloporus undulatus. The sequence goes on from NC_056525.1 coordinate 51,560,426, forward strand.
ATGTATATTTGTACATTTCATTTTTTCGCCCTAAGTACAGTACCTTACATTTCTCTGTGTTGAATTTCATTTTGTTAGCTTTGGCCCAGCTTTCTAGTCTATTCAGATCATTTTGAATTTTGATCCTGTCCTCTGGAGTATTAGCTATTCCTCCTAATTTGGTGTCATCTGCAAATTTGATAAGTATGCTCCCAATTCTGTCATCCAGGTCATTGATAAAGATGTTGAATAGCACTGGGCCCAGGACAGAGCCCTGTGGGACCCCACTGGTCACTTCTCTCCAGGATGAAAAGGAGCCATTGTTGAGCACCCTTTGGGTTCTGCCAGTCAACCAGTTACAAATCCATGTAACAGTTACCTTGTCTAGTCCACATTTTACAAGCTTGTTTGCAAGAATGTCATGGGAAACCTTGACAAAGGCCTTACTGAAATCAAGATATGTTATGTCCACAGCATTCCTTTCATCTACCAAGCTGGTAATTTTATCAAAGAAAGAGATCAGATTTGTCTGGCATGACTTGTTTCTCTGAAACCCGTGTTGACTTTTTGTGATTATGGCATTGCCTTCTAGATATTCACAGACTCTCTGTTTAATGATCTGCTCCAGAATCTTTCCTAGTACTGATGTCAGACTAACTGGACGATAATTGTTGGGATCCTCTTTCTTCCCCTTTTTGAAGATGGGGACAACGTTTGCCCTCCTCCAGTCTGCTGGGATTTCTCCTGTTTTCCAGGAGTTTTCAAATATGATTGCCAATGGCTCCGATATTACATTTTCCAGTTCTTTTAATACCCTTGGATGGAGTTCATCTGGTCCTGGAGACTTAAATTCATTTAGATTAATAAGGTGTTCCTCTACTATCTCTTTACTTATTCTGTGCTGAAATGCCCCTATCCTGTCCTCTGCTCCATTATCCTCAGGTTGAGCACCCTTTTCCTTTTCTGAGAAGACTGAGGCAAAGAAGGTGTTGAGTAATTCTGCCTTTTCTCTGTCTTCTGTTAGCATTTTGCCATCTTCTCCACGCAGTGACCCTACCATTTCTTTCTTATTTCTTTTGCTGCGGACATATCCAAAAAAGCCCTTTTTGTTGTTCTTAACCTCTCTAGCAAGCCTGAGTTCATTCTGTGCTTTAGCTTTTCTGACTTTATCCCTACACATGCCTGCTATTTCTTTGAATTCCTTTTTTGTGATTTCTCCCTTTTTCCATTTCTCATACATGTTCCGTTTCAAACTTAGCTCGATTGAAAGTTCCTTAGTCATCCATCCTGGTTTCTTGAGACACCTCCCATTTTTCTTTTTCACTGGAACTGTTTGAAATTGTGCCTTCAGTATCTCTCTTTTGAGAAACTCCCATCCGGTCTGAACTCCCTTCTCTTTTCGTATTTCTGACCATGGGATCACCCTCAATACTTCTCTAAGTTTACTGAAATCCGCTCTCCTAAAGTCTAGAATGCATGTTTGACTATGCCTGGCTTCTCCTTTCCACTGTATTACAAACTCCACTAGAACATGGTCACTTCCACCCAAAGATCCCACCACCTGCACCCCATTAACCAAGTCATCCTTGTTGGTTAGGATCAGATCCAAAATAGCTGACCCCCTTGTTGCCTCTTCCACCTTTTGGACCATGAAATTGTCTTCCAGGCAAGTGAGGAATTTGCTAGACCTTGTGGATTTTGCTGAGTTTGACTTCCAGCAAATATCAGGGTAGTTGAAGTCGCCCATCACTACTACATCTCTCTTTTCTGACTGTGTGGTCATCTGTTCTAGAAAGATATCATCCAATTCCTCAGTCTGACTTGGGGGTCTGTAGCAGACTCCCACCGTAACATCCTTGTTGTTTCCCTCCCCTTTGATTCTTATCCAGATGCTCTCCACCTGGCTTCCAGGATTGATGTCCTGGATCTCTTCACTGGTGTAAATATCTCTGACATATAGTGCTATTCCTCCTCCTTTCCTATTTGGCCTATTTCTCTTAAAAAGGTTATACCCCTCTATTTCCACATTCCAATCATGAGACTCATCCCACCAGGTTTCAGTGATGCCTATTATATCGTATTTGCTTTGCTGTACTAGGAGTTCAAGTTCATCTTGCTTATTTCCCATGCTCTGTGCATTAGTGTAGAGGCATCGCAGACCACGGGTCCCATTTATTTGTTGCTTGTGCAAGTTTATTTGCCTCCCACTGTTGTGTCCTTGCAGTTTTTTTCTTGTTTCCTCTATGTCTGTTTGACTATTTTCTCCAGCCCTTTCACCTTCCTTAATGTTGTCTCCCTTCCCCTCGGAACTCAGTTTAAAGCCCTCCTGATCAAGTTCTTGAGACTGTTGGCAAAGACATTTCTTCCAACTGGCGTGAGATGCAACCCGTCCATTGCAAGAAGTCCCTCCTCATGGAACCGCAGCCCATGATCAAAGAATCCAAACCGTTCTCGGCAGCACCATCTGCGGAGCCAGTTGTTCACATCTGCTATTTTCCTCTCCCTTCCTGGACCGTGCCCTTCGACTGGCAGAAGTGACAAGATGACAACCTGTGCATCCATTCCTTTCAGCTTCCTACCAAGCGCCTCGTAATCCCTTTTGATGTTCTGAATGCTGTGTCTTGCAGTATCGTTGGTTCCCACGTGGACCAAGAGGAAGGGGTATTGGTCAGTAGGCTTGACCAGTCTTGTCAGCCTCTCTGTCACATCACGGATCTTTGCCCCTGGAAGACAACACACCTCTCAAGACATCTTGTCAGGTGTACAAATCACTGCTTCTGTACCCCTCAGCAAGGAGTCCCCCACTACGACCACACACCTCCTACGAAGTTTAGCAGCGGCTGTACCCTTGGGTGGGACTCTCAGGCTTGCCTGCTCTGTCCCTGAAGTCTGTCCATGCTGCTCTTCTTCATCCTCCTTGATAAGGGATAGAGCTTTTAATCAATTCTCTAGCTGCAAGTTCCCCGAACAATCCCTTCTTGGCCTACCTCTCTGTGTGACATTCCTCCAGCTGTCTGCCTCCTGTGTATGTGAAGTGACCTCCTCGGCTCCAGCATCTTCCTCTGCGTGGTATTCGTCCAGGATTGTTAGTTCTGTTGTGTCCAGGAAATCCTCCTGCTCCCTAATATGTTGAAGTGTAGCTACTCTGGACTCCAACTGCTGCACTTTCTCCTCCAAGAGGGCTATCAACTTGCACTTGGGGCATGTGAAGTTCCCCACTTCTGTAGGCAAGAAGAGAAACATCCCACAAGTGTTGAAAGGGGCCTCATGGGTGATTGAGTCCAACCCCCTACTCAGTGCAGGATCTCCAACTATAGCATTCCCAGCAGGTAGCTGTCCAGCCTCTTTTTAAAGATGTCCAGAGAAGAAGATCACACCACTTTTCCAGGCAATTAGTTCCACTGCCAAATACTCTTACTGTCAAGAAGTTCCTTTGACTGTTCAACTGAAATCTACTCTCCTGAAACATCAAACGTGGTCCCACCCTCTGGGGCAGCAGAAAACAGGCCTGCGCCTTCCTTTCTGTGATAGTTCTTGAAGTATAAGTATAATAATTTCATCCCTCAGTCTTCTATTCACTAAGCTGAACATGCCCAGCCCTTCAGCCTTTCCTCATATTCAGAGACACGGTCATGTTAGTAAGGAATATCAGTATGTGAAGGGATCTTGTAGCACCGTTGAGACCCATAAGCTTTCATAGAGTATCTAAGGAACTAGACCAAGTCTACAAAAGCTTATGCTACAACTTCTTTTTCTTAGTTAGTCTCAAAGATGCTGCAAATCCTTTTACATATTTTCCTCACATGTTTTGCTCTCCATACCTGTTATCTTTCCTGTTGTACTTTTCTGAACCTGTTCAGACTTGTCTGTATTCATCTTAAAATAAAACAACCAGAACTGAATACAGTACTCCAGATGGGGCCTGACCACTGCAGAATACAAATAGTATTTGTTGCTGCTAACTGCCATCAAGCTGACTTTAACTTATGGTGACCCGCATGAATGAGAGATCTCCAAGTCACTCCATCATCAACAATCTGTGATGACTCCATCTCTAATGTAGGGGTTGTGCAGACCACCCCTGAAGGGGCAGCCTGCAGCTGCCTCCATGTTCCCCAGATCGGGGCCATAGCAACTGCACGCCATGGCCCCAATCTGGCCTTTGCAAGGCGCAGGGAGGAAACAACATTAACAACCTAAGATATTTGGACAACACCATAATATTAGCAGAAGACTTTCAGAACTTGTAACAATTAATAAGGAAGGTCAAAGATGAAATTGCAAAGGCAGGTCTGATGCTGAACCTAAAGAAAACAAAAATAATGACCACAGGAAAAAATACACAAATTCAATCTAGCCAACAAGGAAATTGAAATAGTTAAAGAATTCCCCTATCTATGATCAAACATTGACCAGAATGGAGACTGCAGTCAAGAAATAAGAAGACTAGGAACGGTAAGGGCAGCTATGAAAGAACTAGAAAAGATACTGAAGAGCAAAGACATGCAACTGAGCACAAATTCATTCAGGCCATTGTATTCCCAATTATCATGTATGGATGTGAGAGCTGGACAATAAAGGAAGTAGACAGAAAGAAAAACGCAGCTGCCCGACTGGACAGGCCGGCCGCTTTGCAGCTGGGAGCTGGCGCAGCTCCTGGGCCCCAACTTCTGGGTTGGGGCTGCCCTCCGCCCTGATTGGTGGTGCCGGGCGGAAGGGCCCTCCCCTTCCACCCGCTCCGCTCTGTAGGGGAGGAGGAAGTCTCTATGGTGAGACTCCGTTCCTCCAGGGCAGCTCATTGGTCGAGCTGCCCTGGAGGAGGAGCCTCACCATCAGGTGAGGGCGCAGGGCCTTGGCCTTTTTAAGGGCCATGCAACCAGGCCCCGCAGCCATTTGCCGCTGGGCTCTCCCACCCGCCCTCCCTAGGGTTAGTGGGTTTTATTGTCACAACTTGGGGCGGCAGCATAGGCCAGGATCTGGTTGGTTTGGATACCAGGGCTATGGAGCACTGGTTTGGGAGTCAATTGGGACCCGGGGGCGAGCAGGGCATGCGTTGTGGCCATTGCGGGGACCACAACATGGATAAGCCTCCCGGTGACTAGGGGCTTTGAGAACAAGAGAGCGCCTGGTGTTATGTCTGCCAGTTGGCGTTCCTTAGCCCCTAGGTCATCCCAACGCCTGGCGGTCACCAGGCATGCTGCTTATCGATTAACCGTGGGGTTATTCGATGCTTCAGATCCTGACCTTATGCTTTGTGCCAACCCTACTGTTATAGTTTGCTGTTGCTAATAAAGTTATGGCCTTTCTTCCAACTTTGCATTATGTGGTTTTTAGCGCCGGCTTCCCAGGCAAATCAACTCCTTTGAAATGTAGTGCTGGAGAAGAGTATTTAGGATATCGTGGACAGTCAAGAAGACAAACAAATGAGTTTTTGAAGAGATCAGACAAGAGCTCTCCTCGGAAGCTAAGATGATCCTTGGGACTATCATACTTGGGGCCACACAATGATGTTTATCACACTATGCTCTTAAAGAGCTACTATTCCAGTGTGACTCTTCTAGCAGCCTCCTGTTGCATGCTGGGATTGGCAGTTTTAAGGAGCTGAACTTCTCTGCCTGAGAATTCTAAATACCCCTCCTTAAAACTGCCAATCCCAGCATGCAACAGGAGGCAGCTAGAGGAGTCACACTGGAATAGTACCTCTTTAAGAGCTCGTCTGATAAACACCAATGAGAAGGCATGGATCACTAGAAAAAACAATAATGCTAGGAAAGGTAGAAGAAAGAGAGGAAAACCACAAACCAGATGGATAGACTTGATCAGGGGGGTTATGGGCAAGGATTTGCAGGATCTAGGCAAGGCAGTGGAGAATAGAAATTCTTGGAGATGTCTCATCCACAGTATCACCATGAGTCGGAGCTGACTCGAGGTCAGCTAACAACAACAAGAAGCAAGAAACAGATAAACAGAAACATAGTTTTACTTGTATAGATTGTGCTGTAACTTTAAACTTCTGCAAGAAAAATATCTGGGATTTAGGCTATAATATCAAATCATACATATAATGTGTCTCCTAACATAGAATCATACAATCATAGAATTGTAGAGTTGGAAGAGACCACAAGGGCCATCCAGTCCAACCCCCTGCCATGCAGGAACTCTCAATCCAAGCATACCCAACAAATGGCCATCCAGCCTCTGCTTAAAGACCTCCAAAGAACGAGACTCCACCACACTCCAAAGGAGTGTGTCCCACTATTGAACAGTTCTTACTGTCAGGAAGTTCCTCCTAATGTTGAGGTGGAATCTCTTTTCCTGTAGCTTGCATCTATTGTTCCGGGTCCTAGTCTCTGGAGCAGCAGAAAACAAGCCCTTTGAAGTAATTAATCTGCCTGCAGTGATCTCAGGTCTTCTAAATTCAAATAATTTCAGATAAGTTTCTAAGTCATCCTAGTATGTGACAAAATGGCCATTTTCATTGCTGAAATATGCATTTACATCCTGTAAGGTCACATGTTAGAATGCGTATAGTTCTTCAAACACAGGTCTGCATTTCTGTGCTGTTTTTACCTTCTTTTGCGGGGTGGCGGTGGGAGGGTGCAGAATTGACTTTCTTCAGCACTAGGTTTCTGTTCATAATAATAAATAATAATATCATTTATTTATATACCGCCCAATCACTAGGAATCCAGGCGGCTTACAACAGAGGAATAATACAAAATAAGCAATAACAATAAACATGAAATAAAAGAGATATAACATAGCAGCATATTAAGATCACAATCAACAATAGCAGTAGATTACAAAAATAAAATATAGCAAATCAATAGCAGCATATTAAATAACAAAATACATAGCAGTTAATAAAGCAAAACAAGTAAAAGGGAAAATTGACAATAAACATTCCTTGCAATAAATAATTAAAACAAACTAAGGGAGGGCGAGTTCCTTCAGCATCCTCCAGCTGGCCCTCGTTGGAGTTTGGGCAGGAGATGGGAGGAGAGCGCTGGGTCCCCCCTTCCCTCTCTTGGCTGTTCACTTTCTTTCTTAGGACAGAAGCACATTTGGTATATCCTAGGCTAACGTCAGAAGAACAGATGGGATGATGAACAATACCTATTCTCTTGAGTAATCATTGGACATATTTAGAACTCAGAGCTATATTTTATGAAACATTCAGTACTTGGTTTCCCATGCTCAGGTACAAAATACAAACATCTTATGTCACTTAAGAAAGGTGTTGGCATATATAAATTGGAAGTTTTCTTTTTAAACAAAAAAAATATATGTTCTTAGTCATGCTTGGCATGTATAATGAAGGGATTTACAATGCTGTGAATCAATTTTAGATGTGGCAGTCAGGACCTAAAACCCGTTGTTCTTCCACATTAAAATAGACATAGCAGCTCTATGGAATTTACATAGGTTTTGACATACCAGATACCCATTGACTGAAAGGATTTCTTCTAGTTGGTGTTAATATTTATATTAGGGCCAGAACCCCAGTACCAAATGACTGAAAATATGGCCCTCAAATAGACTGAACTGCAAAAAGTTGAAGGTAGTAGCAGCAGCAGCAGCAATGGCAGAAGTGGTGGTGGAGGAGTAAGTGCTAGACAGAATTATTTTTTTGCGGCAAACCTTACAGAGTCTTCTGGTACTTTACAGATTGGTAAATGTATTACAGTGAGAGCTCTGGCAGGCAAAAGGCTACTTCATCTGTGCTGTGTTGCTCAGCTAGTAAAAGTGTCTTGAGTTGGGGTCTGAACAGACAGGCCAAAATAATGCTGCTTCGGATCACTTTGAAGGTATGCTGTTAAAATGACTCAGACATCTTAAGAGGCCAGAAGCTGCACCAAAGCTGTGCTCCAGTCCTTAGGACTGGGGCGTAGCTTTGGTGCAGCTTCTAGCCTCTTAGGACGCATGCATTATTTAAACAACATACCTCCAAAGTGACCCAAAGCAACTTATTTTTGGCCTGTCTGTTCAGGTCCCAACTCAGGTTAACTTTGTATCTAATGAGGGTGAGGCTAATGAACCCAACTTTTCAAATGTGTAACATTGTCCATATTGTGTATGTCAAGCCGTTAGAATTTTGAAGCCAATACCTGCATGTTTATGACAAAGACAGAATAATGGCTGAGTTGAGCATTATAATTTACCTCTACCCTAAGCCTTCCTCCTGCTAGTTTGTCTTTTTTTAACCCCCCTCCTCCTCCTCCACCTTCTTTCTTCTTCTTTTTTTTTAGTGAGCATTGATTTTAAAGTTCTAAACACTCATTAGAACTAATGGGTTTGACAGAGGATGGTGTTAAAAGGTTATAAATCTACTGTTTGGCACATACACTGGCCTTCCTGATACAATCCAACAAGCGGAGGTGCTGACAATTTGTGAAGGAGGCAGCCATTTGCCATATTTTTTCCCTATTTCCATGTCAGCTTTTCTTTCACACAAGCCTGTACAGAACAAAAGACACAGACTGCATTGTTGGAAATGTCTGTGTGACTAATGAAGCCTTAGTTGACACCCATGTAAAGCCAGAGAGAAGTCACTGACCTTCAGGTAGGATTTGCCAGCTGTAATCTGCTTTTCCAGTTTTTGTCCCTTTTTGAGTTGCAGTAGGTAAGAAATTGTCATGGAGATAAAGAAGTTAACTATCATTGGAATGTGGAGCTATCTATTTTTGTATCTGCATTGATATACAGTGAATAGGAATGAAATGTGAACTAAGCTATATTAACTACCTCCTCTCTTTCCTCTCTCCCCATCTCCAAAATATTTCAGCAAGACCCTTAACAAGATGGCACAACTGTTATCTGATGGGAACTTTTAATTAATGGTCCCAGAGATGAGCTTAGTAAAACTTTCCCAAAGCCTATAGCATATCCATTCCCAGCTAAAATGTCATGTACTTGATGGGCTCCCCCCGTGACTTGCTGATTGCCAACTGTAGCTGTTCTGGCATAAAGAGAAGTAAGCTATTTCTGTAGGTTGATGCTTGCATTTTTTTCCCCTGCCTCTTTTTAATTATAGGTCCTCTGACCTCCTGATGGAAAATAACTCTCATACAGAATGTGTTACTTTGTAGATGTAAAGAGCTCAATGAATGAACAATTCATGTGAGGGGGAGCAAAGACTTGAGGGAAAGGACTGTGTAGGAAGGTGTAGCAGAGGTGATGCCACCATGTTCACAAAGGGCATCAGAAATACACATGCTGGTATTACAATAAATTCACAAGGCTTGGGGCTGGTAACAAAAAGGATCTTATTTTTCCAAAGCTATACCTGCCTGAAACTGAGGCCATATTCATACATTATTAGGAACAGCATGGACAACACTCAAAGTGGCTTCCTGTACACCACTCCTGGTTAGGACCTGAATGGAACCAATTATGTAGAGCAGCCACAAATGTAATCTCAACAATGTCTCTCCACACCATGGGCCAGGAACACAGATGTGAGAAGTAACCATCATATACATTAATCCTATAAATAACATCTAATGTCTGTCAGGCCCAAAGATCCTTTGCTGGGCTGGTTATTTTTTAATGTAGAGAGAATCATGGGGAATAGATATGAGATTTAGAAATGTTTTAAAAGTAGACTTTAGGGGCATGATTCTTCTCTCTGTGAACCATATTTGGAGAATTCCTGGGCAAGGCTTGCCTAGAAAAAGTGCCTTACACAGTTATATGCATATGTGGTCAGGGTAGAGCTCTAGGCCAATTCCTTCTCCCAGAACACAATGCGGCTGTACAGACCAGCATGAAGTGCTGGTGTGGGGGCAGTGTGGGGGCATGACATTTGGACATTGCATGCCCCAATGCTGCCCCATGCTGGCATCACGCCGCCTGCCTGCTTGCACAGTGGATGACATCATGATGCTCCTTTGGCATGGCGTTTATACAATGCATACCGAAAGGAGCGCTGAAAAGTGCAGCGGTTGTGCCAAAGGTCCCTTTTTGCCGGATCTAAAAGGAGTGGCATTTTGCTGTTTCTTTTAGAGCCAGCAAAGCACTGGATCAGGGCCACAGCGTGCAGTTGCTGCAGCCCCGATCTGGCACTCAAAGGGGCGGTGGCAAGCCACTCCTTTGGGGCCATCTGTTTTGCCCCAATGTTAACACTGAAAAAGATTCTGTCTGCTCTGACTGAAATTAAAGGAGAACTAGAAGAGTGAGAAAAATATCTGTGCAGGACACTAAAGAAATAATGATAATAATATCTTTATTTGTGTTATCTTTGGGATGATATATTGTCACCTCATTAGCAGCAACTATATTTATATAAGGCAAAGACAAATCCCCTCTGAACAAATCTTGCCAAGAAAATTCCAGGATACGTTTGCCCTTAGGTTTGCTGTAAATTGAAAACTACTTGAAGGCACACAACAACACAACAATATTTTATCCATACTATTTCTTAGGAACTTAATATTGGAAATAAGATGTAAAATATTGTATTGTAATGAAATAATATAACAGTGCAAAACAAAGAAGCAAGTTATTAATAACCAGCTTAAACACCTAGCCTAAAATTTCTACAATCTAGTGCAGAAAAGGCATTCATATAGGTGCTAGATAAGCCTCCATGGGGAAAGAATTCCATAAACTGGGTGCCACACATGGGAAGGCTCTCTCCATGATCATTACCTCAGAAGGCGTGGGAGCATTCAAATTAGAGTTTTTGAAGAGGAGTTCAGTGCATAAGCAGACTAGTTTAGAAATAGTAAAGTTGTACTCCTCCTGTCCTTTTCCCATTCCAGTGTATGCATTTCTTCAATTTGACCAAGGTAGTTTGTGTTAGAAAAACCAGCTCCTAAACACATTGAGATGGATCTGATAAACATCCAGGATTTGCACAGCGATCATGTCCTCAAGGAGTGTATGACTTGATGAGTCTCAAGGAACCAATCTTAGAGAATTGCTATGCTTTTTTCTCTAGAGAGACAAATCTCAGTGAGAGCAACACAAAAGGAAGAGAAAGCTTGATATGTGCATATGAGATGGCTTTAAAGCATGGGCTGTGCTCTCCACTCACTTCCAACTAGCATATTTGTTCAGATACCACATCACTTATGCAACACCAGTGTAACAAAACTCCAGACATGAGATTTGACATGAGAGGGGCACACTGGGTGCATGCAGTTGGGCCCATCTTGACATTTGAAGCAAGAAAGGGAGTGGAGTTCCTGGAAAAACAAACTCTCCAATGCTAGTAATGAACCTACCAAAGCCTCCAGCAGGTGCATAGGTCCTGAAAAAAATTTCTATGTGTCATTTTCTTTTGTAGATGAGACTCCATGGGCTATGAGATTTGCAAGACTCCCTCTTTCCTTCCCTGACAACAGGTCCAGCCAGAGCCTTGGGAGATGATGAACTTAAAATGGAGGGGGTGAGCAAAGATGAAAGGGCAGACACAGAGAAGAGAGAGAAGGAGGAGCAAGAGAGAAAAAAGAGAAGAAGGAGAAGAGAGAGGAATGGCAAGTTGGCAGGAAAAAGAAAGGATCAACATGTGAGTGGGGAAGGGGAAGGAGAGAGCTAGATATGACAGCAGAGAACAAAACCAAGCAGATCTGCAAAGGGAGGCATAGAAGAGCCTGGAATACTCAGGACTCATTCCCACTTGCATTTAATCCGGTTTGCAAATCACATTGACACCGAGTCACTGAACTGATTCAGGCCAAGCATAGTTCCCACTATGGAAGCAAATTATTTCATTATTCCATGAATTCATGTCTTTTTTAACATGATTGTCATTCCCACTAGATTTGCACTGCTACAAAATGCATATGTCACCCATTCATGAGCCTAATAAGGCATGAAACTATGTAGAGATCTTTCTTACTAGCCTTCCCTTAAATACATGTCAAAAAGTATCTCAGGCTGCTCACACACTGCAGCATTAGTACAGTTTGATGGTGCTTTGTCATGGCTCCACCCTATGGAATCCTAGGATTTCTATTTTGTTGTCACACCAGAGTTCTCTGATAGAGAAGGCTAAATATCTCACAAAATTACAAATCCCAGAATTCCATAGCATTGAGAATGGCAGTTAAAGTTGTGTCAAACTGCATTAATTCGGCACTGTATTTGTAGTCTCGTGGCACTGGTAAATCTGGTGCTCTGTCCACAAAGAATGGCTTCTGACAAATCCTATATCCCCTTGCCAGAGGATTGCCATCATTTTGTGCTCCAGACCAATGGGCCTGGGCGAAGAAATCGTTAGACACTTGCATAATTTTTTTTGTACTTGATGATTTATTCTGGAATGCATGGAGCTCTCAAAATCTTTGCTGTATACGTGTAAAATGTTCAAAGTGATCAAGGGTAGATAAAAACCCTTTGGAGGGGAAAATCTGTCAAAATGAACACTGGAAAAATATATATATTAAAGCCGAGAAACTGCTTAATAAATTCAAACCAATGCTCTGTGACATTTCCCACAAGACTTTAATTCTGTTTACAAATTCTGAAGAACACCTCAAGTCATTTCTGGCATGGAAGTGTGATCTATTTAAAAGAAAAATGGAATGGTGCATATGGGGGTTGGTGTTTAATGTGAAATGGGATTTGGAGATGAAAAGTCAATGGGCATGAAAGATTGCAGAGGAAAGGGCTACATGGGAATAAATGTGGGTGGGCTCTGAACTTATAATAAGATATTTGTGAGGAGGCCAATACTACATCTCATGCTCTAGAGTTTAATAAAATAATAACTCATTTAAAGAAATCAGTTATGAGTCAGATGAAATATTGTTTGTTAAAGTGCTCTAGTAAAGGTAGATGCATTTGTAAGGAGCCATTCACCATTGCACTCTCTCAGTCTACAAAAATCATTTATCAAACAGAATCACTGTAACAGGTTAGAAAGCTGGGCCAAAACTAAGAAAATGAATTCTATCAGGAGAAATATAAGGCGCTACAACTTGGGAAATAAAAATGAAATGTATAGCTATAGGATGGGTGAAACCTGGCTTGAAGGCAGTACATACAAAAGAAGTCTTAGGGCCAGAACAGATGGCCAAGAAGGGGCGGCTTCCACTGAAGATGCATTGGGGCTGTAGCAAACACACGCTATGGCTCCAGTCCACCCTGAACCCGGCCCAGATAGGAGTAGAAATGATCCAATCCTATTTGGGCTGAGAAAGGGCTGCCTTTTCCATCCCTGCCACAGTTCCAAGGCAGCTTCAAGCTGCTCTGGCTTTGTGTGGCATGTAAACACCATGTCACTGGAGAGACTTGAAGCTGCCCATGTCTGGGCGGCCAGCTGGCTTCTGGGCATCTTCAAAGCATGCGGTGTGTAAGTGCCAAGCTCCCAAGATGCCCAGAAGTGGGCTTTAATGGGCCATCTGTTTCAGTCCTTAGTGGACCACAATCTAAACATGAGTCAGCAGCGTGATGCAGCAGCTAGAAAAGCTGCATTAATAGGACTATAGTGTTTAGACTTAGGGAAATAATTAGTGCCACTTAATTGTGTTTTGGTCAGACTTCACCTTGAATAATGTGTCATGTTCTGGGCATGACATTTCAAGAATGATGTGAACAAGCTAAAACATGTCCACAGGAGGGTGACCAAGATGATGAAAGGTCTGGAAACCATACCCTATGAGGAATGGCTTAGGGAGCTGGTTATGTTTAGCCAGGGGAAGAGAAAGTTGAGAGGTAACACGATAGCCTTGTTTACATATTGTCATATGGAAGAAGGAGCAAGTTTGTTTTCTGCTGCTTTAGCGATTAGGACATAAAGCAATGGATTCAAAGTACTGGAAAAGAGATTCCACCTAAACATTAGGAATAACTTCTTGATGGTAAGAGCTGTTTGACAGTCAAATGCACTGCCTCAGAGCATAGTGGAGTCCCTTTCTTTGGAGGTTTTTAAACAGAGGCTGGGTGGTCATCTGTTGGGGGTGCTTTCATTGTGTGTTCCTGCATGGCAGGGGGTTGTACTGGGTGGCCCTTGTAGTCTCTCCCAGTTCTATGATCCTATGATTCTATGAAACCTTTAAGTACCAAGGCAATACCATGGCTATTTACTAGCTGGAGAGGGGGGAGAGTGCTCATGTGGTGTCTTGGCATCTTCCCTCCTCTCCTTCTCTTCAGCTAACATGTTCTGACATTTGGAAGGTAACCTCCAGGGGCAGGAAGAATGGAGAATTGCCTAGGCAGAAGAATGTGTGCTACATGGACAATGCAGGCTTGTGGTCAATTTCAGCTTGGTATAAGACAATTCAGTGGCAGTACTGGGTTACAGAGCAATTGTTTAATATTTATCAGCTATCCATCTGTCTCCAGGATTTGTACACTTGCTTGAAGCAGATGGCTATGTTAACAAGGTTGTGATTTAATTAAAGACAACTTACAAAGTAGTTCTATGATCCAGCTAGAATGATTTACCCTACTTCAAACTTACACTGGAATAATTTGAGTTTCCAGACACCTTCTTGTCACATTCCCACATGTAAGAATCTTGGTCAGCTTCATGGGGTATCTTGTCAAAGCCCACACCCAGGTGGCCAGATGCTATTCACTAGAGCCTTATAACATCTTTGTTCATTTTCCTTGATATTGAAAGCTATTCAACTAGCTAGAATTTGGAAATATTACATTTTTGGACTATAGCTCACAGAAACTATTAGTCAACATGGCCACTTGCTATGCTGACTATGAGACTATAATGCAAAAAGTAATGTTTCCCAGCTCTGCACCTATGCTCTCTAAGCATGGAGCACTGGAATTTGCATTGTACTGAGTCAGGATACCAGTCTATCCTGCTTCATCAGGTCAGTAGTTTTTCAAACAGGAGTCTTTTTCCAATCTCAAAATGCATTACACTGAATTTGTAAATATTTTGCATGCATAACATAGCAATCTCAGCTGGCTTCAGAATGTCAACCACAAATAGGCATTACTTCCATGGGAAGCTATACCAATGAAAGGAACAAGCAGGGGCAATAATTCAGGACCTCTTATCTCCCTCACTTAAGGAGGTGGCAACAAATAGTCCCAGAGGAAGAATCAGGCAAATGGGCAATGGTAGAAGTAGTGAGGGTGAGATGTGCAAACCCCATTAGCAACATCTGGTCCATGACCAGGTCCCTGTCCCAGATTTGAAACTATTACTGCCTTCCTCATTCCTATCTTATTTTAAGTAGGTTTGCATTGTTGTTTTTGTGTGCCTTCAAGTCATGTCTGACTTATGCCTATCAGGGGATTTGTTCAGAGAGGGCTTTGCCTTTGTCTTCTTCTGGTGCTGAGAGAGCATGACTTGCCCAAGGTCAAACAGTGGGTTTCCATGGCTGAGCAAGGATTCAAACCCTGGTCTCCAGAGCCATAGTCCAATGCTCACACCACTACACCACACTGGGAAACACACAAATAAGGTAGGTACTTACTAAAAAAATAGTTGAAGGCATTATTAATAACAATGAACTATAACACAGCCCTGATCAAATCACATTGTCTACTCCATTGGCCTGAGCTGCCTTGTTTGTTCTTTTCAGGCCTTAAGAGTTGTTCTTTCACCTTTCTAGGCATTCTGAGTAGGGATGCTATTTCTCCCTAAAGCCTAACATTTTGTCCAGTTGCCTGTGTAATCTTCTTCATATGGCACAGGCAAATTAATGGAGATGTAAAGACCCATCTTCCAAATGATTCAGCCCAGCAGCAAGCCTGAATCAAAGAAGACATGCTTGGCAAACCATCACAATATTCATACTAATCTGTAGAAATTAAAATGTGCTTTCTTCTGCATGCAGAGTAATGATAAAATGAAAATGCAATTGATTATATTTTAGCTATTCAAGAGTCTGGTTTTTTTTTAAAAAAAATTACAGGTGGAGATCAAGAAAGCAAGGAAATGAGCTGTAGTATTTTTTAAAAATATGCAAATTTTCCAAAATAATGGTTCTTACTTTCTTTTCCTATATAATTTTCAAGTATTATACACTAGCAGTTTACAGTTTTACATATTATTTCTAGATACCAAGTGCATTTTTCCTATGAGTTATCCTGAAGTGATGTAGGACCTTATCGCATAGAGAAAAAGACCCAAAATGGAATTGGGATTGCAAAAGCAAAAGTGGGTATATCTGCACATAAAATTGCCACCACTGCTGCCAAGCGACTACAACCCGGGTGTCAGCTGTGCTCAGCCAGCCACTTTGCAGTGGCTGGCTGAATGTGGCTGGGACCCAGGTTGTTGTTGCCTGGCAGCAGCAGCAGCAGCGATTTTACATGTGGTAATAACCCCTTTTGATTTTGCAATTCCAAATATATTTTGAATTTTTTTTCTCCATGCAATAAGGTCGTTAGTCTAGATAACTGTTTTCTACTCAAATAAAACAAAAGGTGAATAGGAAAGTACAAAGAAGTAGGTCCCAAAGCATTTATAATGTTGATGAGATACATACCCGAGAAGAAGCAATATGACAGAGACTGACTGTGAAAATTATCAAGTTTTTTTTAAAATGTGTGTTTGTTAAATCAGTTTTATACAATATTGTGGGGAACATGAGCATTTAGTGATAAAAAACTCTTTGCATGCAAAACATTTTGTCTGTCACTGTGTCTCTTCCCCTTAAGCAACTGCAAGTTATGTTGGGACTGTCATTGTACTTTTTTGCATACTGCCCTTGTGATTTTGGGGCAGTACAGATGAATGATTTGCGCTGTCCTCCTGGTGAACTAGGGCTAGATAAGGCTGGGCATTTACATGCTCAGAGGCCCTAGTCCACTGGCATGCAACCATCACGGCTTGCCCCTGTCCACATGGGGGGCATGATTATGTGAATGTGGTGCAACGCCCAAACGGCATTCACGGCATGCAAGTGCGCCAATTGTGCTCATTTTAGGAAGCTGTTTTCAGCAGCTTCTTTTTGCTCCTGAGAGGGAGCGGATCATTGCTGTGCCATTTGGTTGCTGCGGCAATGATCCGCATCAAACAGAGGCGGCATTTCACCACCTGTCTGTCAAGCCCCTTTGTTTGTTTTTCTGAAATACCTTTGCTTTCAAAAGTAGGTTTACCTACAGTTACAGTTGTCTAAATGTAACCTAGAGTTTCATTAGTCTAAAAAGAATGTATCGCCATGGACATATCTGATATAGCCAGGAACATGTGCACTTGGTGCATTGCTCTTAACTGCACAAATGCCATCCTTCTCACTCTTACAACATGAACATCCAAGTTTAGAATCCATCCAAATTACACAGTTATAATATTTTACAGATTTAATAGCACTTCAACTGTCATATAACACATTTAATACCACCTCAGCTGTCATGGTCCAACACTATGGAACTCTAGGAAGTGTAGCTTTTTCAGCTACTTAGAATTCTATGCTAGAGGACTCTAATGTTATTGGTGGGGAGTACCCTAGACAATTCTAAGTAAATCCCAGGATTCCCTAGAATGGAGTCATGGCAGTTAAAGTGATATCAAACTTCTATAAATGTGCAATGCAGATACACTTCAGGAATGAAGAAAGGAAAATACCCACACTGCAAACTGGAGTCTTCAAGGGGAATGTAGCCTTCATCCAGCACAAGATGAATCTATTTTAATTCTGTTAATTTATTACAACTCACAAATTCAGTAGAACTGCTCTGACCTAAAGCTAGAGTCCTATACTGTAAATACTTGTTAAATTTGTAATTTTAAAAATGTAATTATTTATTAAAATATTTATATTTTGCCATATAGCATAATATTTCTGGATGGTTTCCAAACTGAAATGTACGTCTGAGTGTTTGTGTGTTGTGTGTTATGATTGCAATTTTCATGGAGGTTAAAGATTACAAACTGTGTCCGAGTTCCCAGCAAATGCTAAAATCATTTTGCCTCTCAATAAAGCCACATATATTCACAAATAGTTCTGCTATCAGTGCAGAAATTTGAAGCTCCTCCCAAAAGCTTCAATCAAATAATACAGTTTAAAATCCTGCAAACACAATTTCCTGCATTCCTTTTTAAAGCACACTCCAATGTCAGTAGACCAAAACTTCACTTCCATCCATTAGTGAATCTGCATTATGGCTGGGATGAAAAACAAAGGATAGGAAGAAGCAGCCTGAGGATAGTTTCTGAGAAAAACTCAAATGTTTGGGATTGAAGAAGACAGTAAATAGTGAAATGAAAAAAGAGAGAGATTAATTCCTTTATGTTGGCTGATAGAAAAGACAGAGGCCGTGCTTAGTGGATTTTCAGTAAGGAAAAAAAGAAGAAGAAGATACTCATAGTCATTTCCTACCTCACATCTACATTATAAACATACATTTGCTTGAAAGCTCATTTAATTGCCCTATCATCAAGGAACTTTCCTCAGGAATCATAAGGCCTATATGCATGGGCAAGAAGGTCTCATGTTGCCCTGACCAGATCTGTTGAGATCAGGCAGACCGGATGTGGTCCAGAGGATCTGGTCCAATCCTTGCCCAAAGGACCCTTAATATGGTCTAAAAAGACCGGCTGTTTGCAGAGGAGTTTCTCTGAAACTCTGCCATGACAGCCAGCAGATTGAATGGCCCCATGCACCCCATATCTGCCTCTGTCATGGCATCTTCTCTGAAGGCCCCTATCCCTGTTACGTTGGAGAAGGCATCTGGACATATGGGTATAGCCAAATGCCCCGTTTCTACCCTTACGGGCCACAAGAGTTTTCTGTGAAGACACAGCAACAGAGGCAGATATGGGATGTGCTCTGGTAGTGGGTCCATATGTGGTGGTGGGAAGGTCTGCATACACCCATCTGTTGCTATGCTGGCCCAGGGACTGTCCCAGGTCAGAACCTGGGGCAGGATAGCATGGGCTTGGCCTGTGTTACCCTGTCCATCTACTTAGGGTCATAAATTTCTAAAGGTAGACATATGAGGCTCATGTAGTACAGATCAATATTCCCCTGACATTTCAGCCTCAATTAAAAATTTAAAATTCCCCACAGCATCTATTTTTCCCCTTATTACACATTAAGAAAGCAAAGGCTGTCTTGCCAGTTGTGAAGAGGATTTAGAAGACTGCTTGGCACACAAGCAGCCATGAATATGCTGAGAATCTGAGAACAGCTTAGCATGCCATGACAGAAAACTGTGTAACTGATTGTGACAACAGAGTCCTGGTAGAGCTGAGGCATTCAAATCCTTGTCAGTTTACAGTTTGTAGTATACTGATGGTAGCATCAGTATACTACAAACTGAATCCATCTGGATTCAAATCTTTACAGGTTGCATTTTAGGCAAGTTGCAAGTCTATTACAAACAGCTGTCAGCTGGAGCTTGGAAGAAACTAGTTACAAATAACTAATCACTTCCCCTTTTCAATGATGAAGGTATAGCTAAAATGCATTATGGCTGTAATATAAAACAGCAACAACTTCATTCATTTGTTTTTTTAATTAAATTTTATTGTTTAAAACTTCAACAAGCATACATATATACAACAAATTTAAATATCTTCAAACATATTTCATGAGACATATAACATAAAACATATTACATACCTTTTAACATACCTTTACACACAATTACATTTAAAATCACTTCCCTTCCTTCATCCTGAAGAAATATGACTCTTATGTACTTTCCAGTTATAATCACTCTTTTTACAGTTAAATTCTGTTCACCTTTACCTTTGTCTGTTATATTAATTCTTTAATCTAGATGTCTTACATATCTTATCTTATATATATATTCTTTAACTCCTATAAGTCCTGTACCTGTTTTTACATCTCCTGTATTCTACCAGTATTTACTTGTTTTGAACACTCTATATTATCCTGCTTTTTATTTCTTTTATGTAACATCAATTGTTTCCTTTTGTCGCATGTAACTTGTGGTTTTGGTAGTTGTACACACCTCTATCATTTGATATCCATACTGGTTTTTTATTTCCGACCACCTTTTCTCTTCTTTTGATATTCAATTTGGTGCTTTCTTCATTTGCTCTTTAAGATACTCAACTATAGATGCCCAGTGTCTCTTCCCATCTCCTTTCATTTCTATTTCTCAATAGATTTGTGAGTTTATCTGATTCTATCATATCATATAGTTTTAGGTACCAGTCCTTTATCAGCAGATCTTCTTTACTTTTCCATCTTTTAGCAATAACTATTCTTGCAACTTCATTCATTTGGAGTGTAGTCATAACTTTTAGTTACATAAATTCAACCTAGACAATCAGGAAATCATAATATTTCAGGAGTTTCCATATCTAGAATCAAACATCAATCAGAATGATGACTACAACCAAGAAATAAGAAGACTAGAGACTTTATCACACGGGGGAAAATCAGGGATTTAAACAGGCATTTTCCAGTGACAGTTGCACGATTGTGGCAAAGATTTTCACACACATTGTGTTTAGAGGAGACTTATCCTGGGATGAACTAGGAATGCTTCATGAACAAATCATTCACAGTGTTCATGCATTGTAGATTCTCACTAACACTGTGTAGTTGGGGCATTTTTATGCCCCATAATATATTATTGACACACCAGATTGAGGCATTTAAAGGAAAGAATTTTCAATCTTCCTGGATAAAGGATAAAACAAAGATAATAAGGACTCCATGGGTAAAGAAAATTTACATCTATAAAACTAGCTGTTGCCATCTCATTGATTTATTTAAGAATGAATGAATTAGATCATGGTTATAAAATACTTTCAGCATTCTTACAGATGGATTAGCACTAATGGAATGTGTTTTGAATCCATTGGCATATGTGAACCTTTAAGGAAATATCTGATCTATATGGGCATAAGTTTGGGGACTTCAGTACAAGTGTTATACATATCCAATATACTGTAAATATTCAGCCAACAACATACCAAAATCTATGCCAATCTGAGGCTCTCTCACCAAGACTATATGGATTTCCCAGGATGCAGAAGGATTCCATTCCATTCCAGCTTATACTGAGTGCTATTGGATCCCCCACGTTATGACTTGGCCAAGTTTCTGGCCACACAATTACAAACCCAATTAGGGCAAACTCTCTACTACACCAAGGACTCAGCTCATTTCATAGAAAAAATCAACAACCTCAAACTGAAACCTGGAGACAGACTAATCAGTTTTGATGTTGTCTCCCTGTTCACCAAAGTCCCCATAATGGACAATATGGCACTCATCCAACAAATTTTTCCAGAAGTCATCACAGCCCTTTTGAACATTGCCTCACCCAAGCTACTTCCAGTGGGACAATGGATTCTATGAACAGAGAGATGGGGTAGCAATGGGAAGCCCTCTGAACCCCGTGATAGCAAACACATGAAACACTTTGAAAAGCAAGCCTTGGAAACAGCATCAAAAAAGCCCACAACATGATTCCAATATGTGGATGACACTTTCACCATTTGGGGCCATGGAGAAGAAGATCTGACTGTGTTTTTGAACCATGTAAGCAGCATCCACCTGAACATCCAAGTCACGATGGAAAAAGAAAAGGAAGGAACATTACCATTCTTGTATGTCCTGGTCATCTGCAAGCTGGTACACCACCCGGGGGGGGGGGGGGGGGAGCACAATAAAAACACTGGCAGACCGGACAAAATGGATCTGTGAACCCCACTTCATGGAAGATGAACTGAAACAACTAAACTGGCTTTACAGGCCAGTGGTTACTCCAGCTCAGACATCAGAAGGGCTGCCAGACCCAGAAAAACTCACAGGAGTGAAGACAAACAACCATCTAAAGGGAAGGTAATTTTACCATGCATCAAAGGAGTCACTGACAGAATAGGGAAACTGATGAGGAAACACAATCTCTAAGTGATCTACAGACCAACCAAGAAAATCCAGCAAATGCTGCACTCAGTGAAGGACAGGAGAGACCCTCTCACAGCCACAGGAATTTACTACATACTATGCAGCTGTGGACAGGTCTACTCAGAGACCACTAAATGCAGTGTTCAAACACGAATCACGGAACATGAGAGACACTGCTGACTAGGTCAGCCAGAAAAATCAGCAGTAGTGGAACACATAATAAACCAACCTGGGCATAAAATGTTGTTTGAAAACACTGAAATTCTGGACCATGCCAACAACTATCAGGTCACAATGCACAGGGAAGCCATTGAAATTCACAAACACCTGGACAATTTCAACAGGAAAGAAGAAACCCTTAAAGTAAACACAATTTGGTTACCAGTCTTGAAAAAACATCAAAATCAAGACTCAGCACATGCAAGTGAACACCACCCAGGTCAGCAGACAATAGATCACAAACCTCGTCACATATCTTCCCACCCTGAGGCCTTGCCTTTCACCAACAGAACAACACACATATTAACATATAAATTACGTCCTCTCAGCCAAGTGTCACACCATATATATACCCCACACACCTCCATACCACTATTCTCTGAAGATGTGAGCCACAGATATGCAGGTGAAACATCTGGAACAGATTCTTCCACACCATAGCCACATAGCCTGAAAAAACAACCAAAAATCACAGATTTTATAATTGATGTGAAAAGCAATTAAAATGATTATATATATATATGTATAGATGCCTCAGGTCCCCTTATAGACATCTTTCCATCCCACCACCATCACGAGTATGGTTGGTGGGGACAAGAGAGAGGGCCTTATCCATGGCTGCCCCTAGACCCTGGAAATCCCTGCCCAGGGAGGCCAGAATGGCTCCTTCTTGGTTATCCTTCCGCTGGCAGGCTAAGACCTATTTGTTTAGACAGGCTTTTTAAAAAAAAGCTTTTAAAGCAGGTGACAGGGTGCTGTTATATTGTTTTAATGTCTTTTAGGCATTTTAATATTTTAAATTGGATTTTAGTATTGAATTTGTTTTAATTACTGCTGAAATTTAATTCTATTTTAATATACGGTACTATTTTTGTATGTTTTTAATTGTATGGTGTTTTTTAATGTTGTAAACCACCCTGAGTCCCAGCCTTGGGAGAAGGGCAGGATATAAATAAATAAACAAACAAACAAACAAATAATACTGGGTACCATGAATTTGTACCAGCTGTTTCCACACCCCTTGGCATTAGTCTCAGTGAGTCTTAAAACCTCTTTTCTCATTTAGGATGAGACAAGTTGTGAATATTATTTACATCCCTGCTGAGCATACATTTAGCAAAAAAATTAAATATGATTGTTTGCAGAGGAAGACCTGCCCTAAAAAGTTTGAAAGCCACTGTTCTCAATGTTGCCACAGAGTAATAGATTGAATAATAATAGCATGAGCCCCATTACTTTTTGCTCTCTGAAGAGCCATATCGTCTACATGGAGACTTCAGAAGTTTGAAGCAATACTTACAGGGAGAAGATGAAATGCAGCTCAGGAGATATATTTGAACACCAGGTGGAAATTACCACCCCAGTCTATCCTTGCCTATTATATGTACTTGCCTTGCTTTATCGGAAGTGAATAGAGCTACTTTTCCTTATCTTGGGGCTGGTTTGGAGAGAAAATGAAACTAAAAAATAAAAAAAAAATAAAATAAATTAATAATTTATAAAATGGCACTCCATTTTGTCTCAGAAAACACACATGATTTAACTTATAAAATATTTAATCTAAGTAATTAATCCTCTCACAACAGCACTTTGCACATTTTTGCTGGCAATCCATACTTTGAAATGGCCTATAGTTACCACAGACTTTGTTTCTTTTCCCCCACAAAATTAATCAAAGGTTTGTATGCTGAATTATTCAGCAGCTGAGTGAAGCCTGCTTGCCATAGCTTGCAGCAAGAAAACTTGTGCTTCTTTTAAATTTCCACAAAACAATAACTTGAATTCACTGACAAGAGATGTAAGCCAGATGGACTTCAAACAGCTTATCAGTTGACCACACAAATGATAGTTTATTATGTACAATACAATACATTATTTCATTTTTCCATTTTAGTTGCTAACACTCAGTGGAGGTTTTTTTGAAGCTGCAGATGGTAGCCTTGTATACTTAATAAGCAAAGTAAAATTAATATTTTTAAAGTTGGAAAGTGTGTGTGTGTGGACACACAGAGATTAGAAGGAAACAACGGTACATGTGCATATTAGTGAGTGGATAGGAAGGTAGATGGATTGTGGTCTTGGACCTGTAAGGCACATGATGCTGCAGGGGAGGGACATCTTTGTTGATTTTCATGGCTGAGAGACCAGGAGTGTTTGCATTAGACACAAGGTGCATAGTGGATGGAGATAGACAGTACTTTAATTGCTTACCAACCCCTTTGCAGTCTATTGGATCTTCTACTCAGCCTACCCTCCCACCTCTAGTACAGTGTGAACATTGCTGGTAGTTTTAGGGCTGAGTAAGGACTTTCCCCATTTTCCATGGGGTTTTTGCCTAGACCACACCGTATCTGAGGCACTTTGGTTATCGGTGATGTCTTTAAATAGACAAGCATCTGGCAAGTTTTCTGCTGCTCCAGAGACTAGGACCCGGAGCAAGGGATGCAAGCTCCAGGAAAAGAGATTCCACCTGAACATTAGGAGGAACTTCCTGACAGTAAGGGCTGTTTGACAGTGGAACAAACTCCCTCAGAGTGTGGTGGAGTCTCCTTCCTTGGGGGTCTTTAAACAGAGGCTGGATGGACATCTGTTGGGGATGCTTTGATTTAGATTTCCTGCATGGCAAGGGGTTGGACTGGATGGCCCTTGTGGTCTCTTCTCTCTTCTATGATTCTATGATTCTAAGTTCCAGGGGAAGATGAAGTATGAGTTTCATTGTACACCTCAGCACCGTTTTGGTGAAGGGCAGGCCCCCAGAACTGCCTCTTTAGGTCCTGTAACCTAGGGGGTGGGGAAGGAATCTATCCTTGAGATGGAAAAGTTTTTTCCCCCTCACACTTAAAAATTATTATTATTATTATTATTATTATTATTATTATTATTATCAACATTTATTTATAGAGCTCTGTAAAGTTTGCACAGCACTTTATATAGTAAGGGTCAAATAAAACAAGAATAAAAAAAGAATAAAAACCTGCCAAGAAGCGTACAATCTAAAACAACATTATCTCTAACATAATACTAACTCTTAGACAATAAAAACAAAGTAAGCAGCAGATTAACAACTAGTAATTTGGAATGCCTCCCTAAATAAGAGTCTTCAATTCAGCCTGAAAATTAGCCAAGGAAGTAATAGTCTTTAATTTTGTGTGGAGGAAATTCCAGGCATGAGGAGAAGGGTCAGATTCGAGCAGAAGAGGAGGAGACCCTTGGCTGGGTCAGGAGACCGGTGTCATAAGAACTCAATGTGCATGGAGAGTGGTAAGGAGAGATGAGCTCTGACAAATAAGAGGGAGCCAAGCCAGGAAGGGCTTTAAAGGTCTGGAGAAGAATTTTATATCAGCTTCTGAAAGGAATGGGGAGACAATGAAGGCATAAAAACAAGGGGGTAATATGATCAAAGTGATCGTCAGAGAAGATGATCCTGGCCGCTGAGATTTGCACAGAGATTAGGGGGCTAAAGTGGGAATAGGAAGGCCAACTAGCAATGAGTTGTAATAATCCAGGTGGGATATCACCAATGCATGCACCAAAATCTTCACCATCGAAACAGAAAGAAATGGTTGAATTCTTACGAGATTATAAGGAAAGAGATTATTTAAAAAATGTTTAACTCACTAACTCAGTTCTCTATGTCTCATCTTGTTATTGCCATGGTTGGTCAACAAAGATAGATAGATAGATAGATAGATAGATAGATAGATAGATAGATAGATAGAGAATATAGAAGCCACAAATCAAAGTACTATCCAACTG
>NC_056525.1:51586147-51668827 GCF_019175285.1 Sceloporus undulatus
TTTCCACATGGCCAGAGAGGTGTTGAGTTAGTTTTTCTCATGCATCAGCCCTGCCTCTCATACCGTATGGTAATCTGATTTTAAACAGACAAATTTCAAATAGAGGGGGTTATTTTACCTAACAGTGGGAAGGTGGTCATGGCTGATGAGACCCAAACTTTTCAGTACACTAACCCATCTGGATGAGTTTCTGGTTTGATTGTAAGAGACTTTTCTTTTTAATGCAAATTTGTGCCAAATCTATGTTCAGAGAACTTGTTTTGAGAATTATTTCCAGAAATTAATTGCCGCTCAACTGTTAATCTCAGTTAAAGCTTCCCCCAGTTTAATATTCAATATTCAAAACAAGTGAACAAGTAGATATCTCAATTCCAAGTTGTGTGCAGTGCTGCAATATTCATTCCATTCATAAAAGTGCCATTCCAGTTATTCCATAGCAACATTGGGAAAGATTCTTATGTTCTCTGCTTTCAGTGATATCAGCTTTTAGTTCTGTTTTACGTGTTAGAATTAATACAAATAATTTATCTCTACTATTCAGGTTTTATAGGGCATAATCCAACAGGAAATTCTTCAGCATTATATTTTGTCAAAATGACAGAATTTGTACAGCAAGTCTTGAGCCCATACATTGCATATTGCTAAATAATGCTGATTCATTCCTGGTTATTAATTATCTTCTGGTTATTGCATGCCTTATTGTCTAAGAGAACTGGCTTTTGACCCCAGTTCACAGCAAAAATGAATTTCATGTTAATGCTCATTACACAGGAAAATTGTACAGTTCTGGTCATTGCAACTCAGAGAGGTTACTGAAGAGCTCAGAAGGTCAAGCAAGTCCCTTAAAATGAAAAGTTATAAATTTGGGCCCTTTTCATGTAGGGGAAAAATAATGGGGCACATGATCAACATTTATTAAATGATATATGAAGTGTCTAGAAAATGGACAGAGTTAAATCTTGTTGAATCCAACCCACTCCAAGTGTAGGGATGTATAGCTAACTATCCCTGAAAAAGGATCCTTCAGCTTCCATTTTAAACTTTCCAGTCCACCATGTTCTGAAGTAGTGTGTTCCATGGTTGAACAGCTCTTGATATTTGACAAAGCAATGGTGGATGGATCTGCCAGCAATTATTAGTCAGAAATGCATGTATGAGTCACAAGATCAGAAATATTATGGTCCAAATCCTACTTCAGGATATATGAAGTGCTAACACTCTACGCTTGTAGCTTCATGCTGTTCCCAGCACTGGGGGAAAAAAACTTCCAAGCCCTGAGGGCAATGAGGAAAGGAATAGAGAAGGTATCTAAGCAGCACCTTCCTGCAGTTCTGCAGGTGCTTCCTCTCCCCTGTCTTAGTTGTAAGTTTGCAGCTTGGGAAAGAGTGCCATGGTATCTCTTCTGCAACTCCATGGAACCACTGGAGATCCAAGAAACTGACCCCAGCTTTTGCCAGCTGCAGAACTGCAGAAAGGCATGGCAGCACCCTGGGACTTGAAAGCTGATGTGAAGTGTGTTTGTGTGTTGGACATTACATGTGGAAGTGAACAGTTCCTTTCATAATCTTCAGGGGGAAAAGACACACCTCTCTCTGTGTGTAACCTAAGTTACATGTGCATATGTTACCTTATTCCACCCAGAATCTCTGGATAGCAGTTGTTGGACAACAAAAGGATAAGAGCATTGTTGATTTTATGCCCTGCTTGTGAACTTTCCAGAGGCATCAACTTGACCACTGTGGGATACAGAGCGCTGGACAAAAGACATTCTATGGCTGTGTCAACAATGCAGAAATAATCCTGTTTGAAATCTCTTTAACTGTCATGGCTCAATGCTATGGAATTATGGGATTTGTAGTTTGTTGTGGTACCAGAGCAGAGCAATTAAAGTGTCAAAGTGGATTGTTTCTGCAGTGAAATTGCAGCGAGAGTCTGATTCAGTTGGGTTCTTAATCTGATCATATGTTCTAGTTTTTATTTCTTTCCTTGGTTAGTTACAGGCCCCATACATACAGGCCAAAATAAAGCTGCTTCAGGTCACTTTGGAACTATGCTGTTTAAATGATGCAGGTGTTCTAAGAGTCCGTAAGCTGCATCAAAGCCACAATCCAGTCCTAAGGACTAGAGCACAGCTTTGGCTCAGCTTCTGGACTCTTAGTATGCCTGCATCATTGAAACAGCATACCTCCTAAGTTAGCCAAAATAACTTTATTTTGGTCTGTCTGTATGGGGCTAAAGATGGGATCTAAGCCAATGTACATCATCAACTGGAACAAAATCATCTTTTAAAAAACTTAAAAAAAACTATTAAGTAAACTATCTTAAAACATCAATAATTTTAAAAGAGTGTAGACATTTAAAAACATGATGGTAGCAATGGAAGTACAGCACAGACAATCTATTAAAAGACTTGCTGCATAGCCAGTTAATCACTAAATGCCTCTTCAAATAAAGAGGCTTTTACTTGTTTATAGAAGGAAAGCAGGACTTGTCTAGCCTAGTCATCCTAGCCTACCTAGTTCAAGGTGATTTACTCTGAGCAGCCTTACTGGCTAGCTGCTTTGCTTTCACCATATGTTCTCATGTCTGTAGGATGTCATCATACAGCCACACAGCTGTAATCACCCCAAGCTCCCCAAGAAAACCTTGGAAAAGATTATCAGATATAGCATTGGTTATCAAATAGGAAGTGTTTTTCATCTGTCATACATCAGACTATGATGTGTTAGCATCATCTCTCCTAGAGAACAGTTAAATGAATATTTGATGTTCTTAAATAAACCAAATGTTTGCAAATCACAGAATTATCACTTCTAGCTTTAGTTTACAATGATAAACTTTCTTTGTTGAATATTCATAGATCTTTGACAGAAAATAAGAAAAGTGTCTGTGGTGTCTTCTCATAAGCTTATCTGTTGTCTTTTGATAGCAAAACTAAACTTCCAAAACTTCAGTACCGTGCCACATACCTAAAGAGAAAATATGAGCTGTTTCTTTCTTGGTCTTCCCATCAGATTTGAGTAGTGGAGGATAAGACCTGGGTTCTTATCGCACATGGCTATGAAAGAGGCAGAATAATATGATAACAGCACATTCTATCCCCCCCTGCATGACATCATTGTTGCGTGGTTAAACCGTGAGAGACCATAGTAAAAGCTAAGCTTTTTACTCACAAGAAAAATCCATTAATGACCTCCTTTAGTGCTGCTGTCACATGTAATTTGCAGTGAGAAAGTAAAATAGCACTTTCCTGCCGATTTTGTCTGGTTGGTGGGCAACTGGAAATGGAGATCTAGCCTCCTTCCAAAGCCCTGTTTTGTCACTGCAGTGTTTCTTTCTCTCTCTCTCTCTCTCTCTCTCTCACACACACACAATCTTTGTCTGACACTCATTATCTCTCTCTCAAACACACACACACACACACACATCCCTCCTTTAAAAGCTCTCTGAGAGACAAGGCTAAATATCTCACAATATTATAAATCCTAGGATTCCATAGGATGGAGCTATGGCAGTTAAAGTGCTGTCAAACTATATTATTTCTGCAATGCAGATGCAGCCAGTGCCAGGACAAAAGCAGTATGAATTATCAAGACTGAACAGAACCCTTTTTAAAAAAGACACAAAACAAACAAACAAACAAAAAACAGATCACATAGGTGCCTAGCACAGAACCCATGAATGTACCTAAATCTCACAGTTAATACCCTCTTTAGGAATATCATGTCTCCCAATATGCAGGTGAATGAAAAAAAAAGTGATAACCATTTTGGTTTCCTAATGAAAGTAAATGCAGGAGGATTCCTGATTTAAATGTCTGGAATGGAGTTCAGATTTGGCATCCAGATTGGGCTGGGTCTGGTTCAGTTTATATTAATATGAATGAAACTGGGCCTAGAACTAAATTCCCAAATTTGGTCCTGAACCAAATCAGGGGTCCTGAGCACAGCCATCTTGTGAATGAACTAGAAAACCCCTGCAGATGTTTGTGAATGATTTGTGTTACATTACTCTCCACTATTGTATTTCTAAGGACAGTTGGGGGAGAGCAACATATAAAGGGAATAAATATATCTGGCTTGCATATGCGAATTGCTTCCTTAATCAAGCTATAACACAATTTTCCTTATAGTGAAGTAAATGCACATTGTCAAAATCTTTAAATAGGGGAACAGCTTTTTAAAGTGTCAGATTTACCTTTCTGAGCATTCACTTATACCAAGGACAGTTATTGTTCTCTGAGTTTTTCACACAATACCTTCTTAATAATTTCAAAGGGTTTTTATTTACTCTGAGTCACCCACTATGTATGTATGTTGTCTATGAAAATGCCTCAAAGCTGGCTTCTCTTAGGTGCTAAGCTGCAGGAGAAATCTGATCAGAAAGGTTGAGAGGTTTTAAAAATACTTTTATCAAAACTTGCCTTTCCCCTTCTCCTTCCACAAACACAGAGTGCTGGTTCCTTCTAGAGTCAACTCTTTTGATATTCCCCACCCTAGGCATTTATTTTTAGCTGTAAAAAAGTATCCCTTTATCACTGCTTTTACGTGGAAAAGTAATAGGGAGGCTGATTTTAAAAAGCAGACGAAGAAAAGGATTTCTGTTTCAGTGAAAATGAACAAAGAGGCATTAATTTGCTGGAAGGCTTCTCTTTCTTGAGTTTTTAATTTTCCACTCTTTTAAAAAAAAAGTTCACATAAATTCATAGAAGATCCATTGCTTACCTTGAGAATATATTTGGAAGGGACGATACCTTGGTGGCATAGTAGGTACTACACAAATAAAGTGTCCTAGGCGGGTTACAGACCGCCAAAAAATACGTATAGAATACGTATTAGGGTTAGGAAGGGGCGGTGCTTCCGCACCCCCTAACCCTAGTATGTATTCCATACATACAACATGGCGGCGCCCCTTCCACATGGGGGCCGCCATGTTTACGTATCGGACGCATAGCGTTCAGACGTGTTGCGGCGCCTATGACGTCGCGAATGCGCCAGCGGCACCTCGCGACGTCATAGAGGCGCTGCAAGAAGGAGCTCCAGAGCTCCTTTTTTGCTCCGCGCGGGAGCCGCGCGGTGTGGCTGCTACAGTTCCCTCACGGAGCAACCCGCCTTAGAATCAATCATTGGTATTTCCATTTGAAAAACTCAGTTGGTACCAAAGAGGAAAGAAATGTTAATAATAATAATGATAATAAATTTTATTTGTATTTCGTGTATCTCCCTGTGGATCGAGGCGGGATTACAGGAAAGAATAAAAACCACAATACAATACAAAATACAATATTATCTAAAAATACAGTCAGTAAAACAACAACAATATTACTACCAATCATTAATTTTCGTGCTATCAAGCAGGAGTGGGACTGTTCCATAACATCAGCTATAAAAGGTCAGGTGGATAGGCCCGCCAGAAGAGATCTGTCTTAAGTGCCTTTTTAAAGGCTTCTAAGGTGGTAATGAGACGGATTTCTTCTGGTACGTTGTTCCATAATTTAGGGGCCGCGACTGTAAATGTTTTATGGGAAGTTGTAGTTAGTCTAGTTTTCATATGTTCCAATGGTTTCTTCCCTGATGTTCTAAGAGTGCGGGGCAGATTGTGTAGGGAGAGGTGTTCCCATAAATAACTCGGGCCCAAGCCAGGCAGGGCTTTAAAGGTAATAACCAACACTTTGTATTGCACCCGGAAGCTGATTGGCAGCCAATGAAGAGATCTTAATATTGGAGTAATATGATCAAATCTTGATGTTCCTGTGACCAATCTGGCTGCAATGTTTTGGATCAAGTGAAGCTTCTGAACTTGGTACAAAGGTAGTCCCATGTAGAGCGTGTTACAGAAATCAAGACGGGAGATTACCAGTGTGTGTACTACGGCTTCAAGGTCCCTCTGGGCCAGGTAGGGATGCAGTTGGAGTATCAACCAAAGTTGGTACCAAGCACTCCTGGTCATCGCCTCCACCTGAGCTGACAGCTGTAGAGACGAGTCCAGGAATACTCCCAAACTACGAACTTCGTCCTTTAGGGGAAGTGTGCTCTCGTGCAGGACTGGTTGGTAAATATCTGTCCCTTGACCAGGAATACCTATCGCGAGCACCTCCATTTTCTGTGGATTCAGCTTGAGTTTGTTTTCCCTCATCCAGCCCATTACCAACTCAAGACAGGCATTTAGAGGAGAGATGCCATCCTTGGTCACTGCAACAGTCAGAGACATGTTGTTGTTGTTGTTGTTGTTGTTGTTGTTGTTATTGTTGTTATAGACACACTTAACTCTCTCAGTGCTGAGCATTGTTGTGTTTCCAACACTGTCTGCCTTCAGCTTCTATTTCTATGCCCTCATCAAGATAAATGTTGATGTCATACACTGGTTTAGAACTAGAACAGCTTCCTTGGTTTTAGATGTAAAGAAATTGCAGGGAAAGGGGGGTTGGAAGGTGTACAAAAGACTGACACATATCTGTCAGTGAAAGGCCACAACTTTATTGCAATATAAAAATCACATGAGGGTTGGCCAAAAGCGTAAGGTCTGGATCTGACATCCACCAACCCTTGTTGGTTGATGACCCGATAGCCTGGCCTCGCCCAGGCATTTGGGATGACAGAGGGGGAACTGGCCTGACACCTGTTCACCACCTAACAGGGGCCAGCTATGCGCCTGAGCGCATCTTCGCCCCATGTCACCGGGGCTGCTGAATCGATGCCGCCCCCGCACTGGTGACATAGCTAGCCCTCAGCGCCCCTGGCTCCCCGGGGGACTCCCGATTCCGTGCTCTGCAGCATCGGAAACCACGCCCATCAGATCCATGACCTATGTTACCGCCCCAAATTGAAGTTGTGACAAATATAGCAACATAGGGAGAGGTGGGTGGGGAGCCGGCTCAAAATGGCGCCGATGCCCGGGCGGCCGGGGCCTTTATAGGACCCTCCGCTAATGATTGGCCAGGAACTGGGGTTGAGCCCGCCTCCTGGCCAATCAGGCCCCGGGTGCCCGTGCAAAGGGCCAATCAGGGCCGCTTCCGCCCGCAAAGGAGGCCGGGAACTGTAGTTCCCGGCCTGGAAGCGCCCCGGCCACGCGGCGCTTCCGCTGCCACCCCAGGGGAGTCTGGGAGTGGTAGTCCACGCCCCACGAGGGCTGGAGAAGCGCCGCTGCCATGGCGGGCCCCCCGACAGCCCTGCGCTGGGCACAGGGGGGCCACTGGGCCACCATGCCCCCCAGCCACGCTCACCACCACCCTCGCCAGCAACAGGACCAGCCCGGTGAGTCGGGTGGTCCCATTTATGTGATATTAGCAGTCTACTCTCAGGTGAATGCGACGGTCAAGAGCACTTGTCATCAGCTTCGGCTTATCCGCCAGCTGCGTCCATACCTGGCCCAGAGGGACCTAGAAACTGTTGTACATGCTCTGGTAACCTTGAGACTGGATTTCTGCAATGTACTCTACATGGGGCAACCCTTTACCAAAACCCTGGAAGCTTCAAATGGTGCAGAACATGGCAGCCAGGCTGGTCACTGGCGTTTTCCGGGCCAGCCATATAACATCTCCATTGGCTGCCCATTCGCTTCCGGGCTCAATATAAGGCGTTGGTAATTACCTATAAAGCCCTAAATGGCTTAGGCCCAGGATTCCTGAAGGACCGTCTCTCCCCGTACATTCTGCCTCGCACCCTCAGAACATCTGGGCAGCATTTACTGAAGGTACTTGGGGCTAGATTATCCTCCACCACACGGAGGACATTTTCCACTGCTGCCCCAGCCCTTTGGAACACGCTGCCCACTGAGCTCCACTCGACCACCACCCTGGCCCAATTCAGGAAGGACCTGAAAACCTTCCTGTTTCAACAGGCATTCCCTGATTAAAATCCTGTGGGCCTCCCTCCTCTTCCGTGGCCAAGAGGTTGGGCTATGGGGCTTTTTTGCCTGTTATTTTTATTGAATGGTTTGATGTATCTGTATTTTAATCTTCTTGTATTGTATGGATTGTTGTTTTAACCCTGCTGTAAGCCGCCCTGATCGCAGGAAGGAGCGGGATATAAATAAAAACTTTATTTATTTATTTATTACTGGCACTGAATCCCAAAACTCTGGACAACCTCTTCCAGCAGTTTTGTGCATACGTTAACTAGAATGGGGGAAAAGACTGAAACATAAGGCACTTATAGGCTGCTAACCACTACTGACCACAAACAGGAGGGCCCCATGATTGTGTTCTAAATTTGCCCTTCCAGAAGAGGAATGGGGTTTCATCTTTTATCTTAGAGAAAGCAGAAGCTTCGCCATGGAGAAATGTTTAAAGTCTTATTGACTAGAGGGCTGTGTAGACCGACATCAAACACTGGCATGAGGGCAGAGTGGGGGTGTGGCATCCACACAAGGCATGCCCCGACTCCATTCTGAAGCTGGTATGATGCTGGTCACCCTAGCAAACAGTGCTCTTCCGGTGCTGTGTCTAGATGACACAGCACCAAAGGAGCACCAAAAAGCCACACGCCAGTAGCTATGGTGCCCTTTCTATGGCACATAAAGTCTTATTGGTATCACTGGGACTTCTCAGGCAGACTTTCTTGTGCTTCAGAAAGGCCAGATCGGGGCCATGACATGTAGTTGCTGCTGCCCCAATCCAGCACTTAAAGGGGTGGCCTGCTCAGCCCCTAGGTCTCCAAAGGCACCAAATCCTGATCTTGGAAGCGATGTTGGGTCAAGTCGGGTTAGTACTTGGATGGGAGACAGGCAATGAATACCAGGTGCTGTAGGCTATATTTCAGAGAAAGGAATTGGCAAAACCATCCCTAAGGATTTCTTGCCTAAGAAAACCCTATGAAATTCATAGGGACCTCATACATCAAGAGATGACATGAAGGCACACCGGCATACACAAACATACACACACATATTATATCAGAATATATCGAAGTTGTAGCCCAGACTGTTTCCAGTGTGAAAAGCAGAAAGTATTTTTGGGTGCGACATCATCCATCTACATATTTGTTTTTGTTATGGTGCTCTTTGCATGATTTTCTCCTTATTGTACACATTATTGTACACTGTTACTACAGTACAGCAAAATCCATCCAAATACGCAGACTATATCACTTGTTGGGTTCTGAACAGAGTTATAATTAGAGGCAAATCAAAATGAGCATTGGAATACACATTCAGACATTTATCTGTATCCTTATCCCCGTTATGGAACTTTTAGTGTAAACAGAACATTCTCACCTCCATCCTTTAATTTCTGTCCAGCATTCAGCTGCATGCATTATCACTTCTGCCTACCACTCTGACCACATCTCTCCTGTGTTGGCATCCCTTCACTGGCTCCCACTCCCTTTCCACATTCAGTACAAGCTCCTGCTGTCGACGTTTAAAGCCCTCCATGGGCTAGCCCCTCCTTACTTATCAGACCTCCTTTCTCCTCACCTTCCCACTCGGGCCCTCCGTTCTGGTAGTCAAGGGCTGCTGTCCCAGCCCAGGATTTCCACTGCTCCATCTCGGATTCGCCCCTTTTCACTTGCTGCCCTTCACTCCTGGAACCTTCTTCCCCCGTGAGCAAGGGCCATCACTTCTTTAACCAGCTTCAAAACGGAGTTGAAGACCATCCTGTTCCAAGAAGAGTTCCCAGGCATTGCATAATTGTCACTTGCCATTTGATGTTCTTTTGTTGCCTGTTTTATTGAATCATTTCCTGTATTGTTATGTATTTTATATGTATTATCCTACTAGAGAGGCAGGCTAGCTCCAACAGGCCTCCCTGGAAGATGATTAACCATCCATTAAGAACCCAAGCCCTCCCTCCAGTCCATCTCCCCTGATCCAGGCCTTGGAGGTAGAGAAGAACTGCTGGCCCTCATCCCCTTCCCCACCACCACTCCCTTCTCCTTCTGTGTCATGTCTCTCTAGATTGTAAGCCCGAGGACAGGGAACCGTCCAATTAAAAAGAGTAAATTTACAGCACTTTATAAATAAAGGTTAATAATAATAATAATAATAATAATAATAATAATAATAATTTTAAAAAGCAAGTTATTCACTTATTTATGAGACTTTAACAACAACAAAAAACCCAAACAAACTTGTAGATGTTATTCATTATTTAAAGGCTGAAACATTAGTAGCCCTGCTTTTAGTTACATTTGGTTACTTTCATTCATTTTAGTTATTTTTTATTTATGTTTGTATTAAAATACAATTTTCTTTGCACTCAAACAGAAAAATGGCTGAAAATCTCCCCATATGAATCTCCATAAAGAAATATCTCAGGATCAGGGCATAACAGATACTTGTTGCACCAGTTGTTTTGTTTAAAAAAAAACACAGCCATCATGTTATTGTTCTTGTTTTTTAAAAAGACATTCATTCCCCTTGTTAGTCCCAACATACTGCAGGCAATGTTGCTTCTTCTAACACATTACTTTCATGCTCTGACTTATTGACACATGGACAGAGTTGGATCAGGGTAATGATATTTAATATTATGCATCATGAATTCTGCTTTGTCATTTATATTCTGTATTTTTGCTATGATGTATTCCA
Source organism: Sceloporus undulatus (assembly GCF_019175285.1). Classification (NCBI taxonomy): domain Eukaryota; kingdom Metazoa; phylum Chordata; class Lepidosauria; order Squamata; family Phrynosomatidae; genus Sceloporus; species Sceloporus undulatus. Next base: position 51,596,675 of record NC_056525.1, read on the forward strand.
GAAATTGTTATGGCCTATGGCTAATGTAAATGGATACATAAATTTACGATCACAGCCATCTCCTTCTAGAAAAAGAAAGCCTTGCTCTACTCAAGCAACAGAATGAGGCAGCAATTAAATGATAGAATCCAGAGACGGTAGAATGGCATGGGGGAACAAGACAGAATCCAAGGAAAAAGTCACATTTTTAATACTCCCCTATATAGGAAATAATCTGCAAAGGCAGAAACACACACAAGAAACATAGGTGGTCTAGACGTTCTCTTTATGATTGAGGTGTTTCAAGTAGGTTTTATATAGCAGTTGGAAATAATTTTAAAAAGCAGTGTGGTGCCATTTTGTCATCCCAGATTTGATTGCATGTGTAAACCAGTTTGCTACTTGAGTTAAGAGATAGTGATCCATTGTCTCTAGTAGTATATGATAGCGATATATTGTATATTTTTGAGTGACCATTTGTTTGTTTCCCCCTGCAAAAATGTTTGTGACAGAGGAAGAAAGATGAATAAGAATATTCCTGGGTAGTTTCTTGCAGTAACAATGATTACTAAGCAATAATTGGTGATCTAGAAGCAATAATACAGGATCTTGATGTTCCACATATTAGATCCACAGTAAAGAGAGATCTGGAATGCAGTATAGTTTAGCTGGCATAATTCTAAGAGTCCATCAAGTATATAGGCTCTCAGCATTGTCAGTTCAATGAAATGAAAGCAGAAATAATACACCAAGCGTATTCAACCCATGGGATTAAGTTAGATGCAAAAGCAATCAGCTTTGTTATGCACTGACTGAGCACCAAGAAACCCAGTGCAGCTTTTTGATACAGCAAGAGAAAGCTCTTTAATGACAGATTAAATGATATGAACGTTGTGGCCACAAACTAGGTTTTATGGATTTATGAAGAAAATCTACATACATACTGTGTTTAATAGATTTTTGTTCATTTTGGAAGCTGGTTTTAATGTAGATTTCTTAATATTATACTATTCCCAAATGATGCAGGCAGGAAAATATCCCATTCCCTTCTCTGGTCCCCACAAATGCAAGCTTAATCTTGAAATTTAATAAAATGGAAATGCTTTCATTTTTACAATAATAAGGCATGACCAAAAAGGAAAAAGGTAGAGTGACATCTGTTACCTGCTGGGGACTTTGATATAACATTGTTAGAGCCATAATGTTTTCTTGACATAGGAGTTGAAGAATTGGTGGATATTAAATTTTAGGAAGAAATTTCTTCCTTCCACTTAAGGTATGAATGTATTTCTCCAAGGCATATTTGGCTCTTTTTCACAAAATAAATTTATTTGCTATTGGAGGGAGAAAGGAACCACATATGTGCTCAATATGTATCTTTCAATCCCATATTATTAAAGTCATTTCCTTGACTTCATTGCTTCCCATTATATTTCACCCACCCCAAGTACAACTGTTCTGCTTTCCCCAAGGGCATCCATTGTGCAGTCTGCACAAGACATTTTCCATTTTAGTGGCACAAATAATTACAGTTCCATAAAAAATAAAAGAAGTTTGAAGGGCAACATAGAAAGGATATATTTTTCTAGATTAGAGTTGATCAGATAATTTTATATTCATGGATACTTTCACAGAGATTGTCTTATTCTTTGATCATGACACATTTTCAACAAAAGAGTTTTCACAAAAATACCCATATCCCTTGCTCTGTAGAAAGAACTGTGATCTATCACCACTCCAAGTCTTAGTTTGGCACATCTTACAAATCAAGTTCTTGTGGACACTTACTAGCCCAAATGGCCAAATGAAAACCAAGTGATCAAATAATTTTTTTTAAAAAAAACTATAGAAGTGAACAGATGCTCAAAAATATCTGGCTTCCTTTCATATGAGGGTAATTAGAAGGATCCTGTGTAGCACTGGCCCTATGAAATTTCTATGTACATTAGAAAGCATACTATTCAACATTTCCCAGATGAAAACTGGGAAACATGTGGCCAAGCAATGTCAGAATATGTTTAAGGTGGCAAAGTTAATAATGAGGAAGAACCTATGTTAGGAGAGGCTGCAGAAATTTGTTTTTGCCTGACAGAGAAGAACAAGATACTACCTGTTCCTTCTCTCTCCCTCATGGTGCATCAACTGAGTGCAAATTACTTTTGTATTTCAAATTCAGTTTTGGAGCAACCAAAGTAACCTGGGGGGAAATGAGAAAAGTGGCAGGAGGAGAAAGAAACTGGGACAACTTAAAATCTATGTGGGAAAACAGAGGATTAATCAGATTTTTCTCTGCCAGCCGAGACACATGGAGGGTAACTGAACCAAAGGTGAAGCAAAGATATATTATATTATTAATAATATCCAGTTTTATTCATTGACAAAAAGGAAGGACAAATACAGATCATATTGTACAGTGGATAGTCAAGCCACTGTTTCTTTGACAAACACATTGCTTAACACCACTCTGTGCATCATTCAAGGTTGGTCAGAGTGATATTGCCAAATACTACTGAGTCTGTGCTTCTGTACTCTGCTGTGTAAATAACTACTGTTGGGGTCAAGCACCTCAGATAGTGCTGACAGTTGGCTTCTCTATTCGGCCTAGTTTTTGTTTTTGTTGCTGCATGCCTGCAGGACATAGTAGAGAGCCAACACATTATAGTTTGTGTGGACTAGAAGGTAGAAAAGTAGGTAGTTTCTCTAGTACTGTGATGATACTACTACTACTACTACTACTAATAATAATAATAATAATAATAAGTTTTAGCAGCGCTGGAGCCAGGTATGAAAATCTTCAAGGTCACTCATGATATTCTTGCAAACAAGCTGGCAAAATGTGGGCTAGATAATGCAACTGTTCAGTGGATTTGTAATTGGTTTACTGGCTGAACCCAAAGGGTGCTCAGCAATGGCTCCTCTTCCTCTTGAAGAGAAGTGACCAGTGGGTCCTGTTCTGGGCCCAGTGCTATTCAACATCTTTATCAAGTGACTTGGATAAAGAAACAGAGGTCATGCTTATCAAATTTGCAGATGACACCAGGAGGAGTAGCTAATACCCCAGAAGACAGGATCACAATGCAAAAAGACTTTCATAGATTAGAAAGCTGGGGCAAAACTAACAAAATGAATTTCAAAAGGGACAAATGTAAGGTACTGCACTTAGGCAGAAAAAAAAATGAAAAGCATAGACATTGGATGGGGGATACCTGGCTTGACAACAGTACATGTAAAAGGAATCTGGGAGTCCTAGAAAACCACAAATGGAACATGAGTCAACCGTGTGATGGAGCAGCTAAAAAAGTCAATGCAATTCTAAGCTGCTTCAATATGTATAGTGTCTACATTGAGGGCAGTAATAGTGCCACTCTATTCTGCTTTGGTCAGGCCTCACATGGAATACTGTTCCCAGTTCTTGACACCACAATTCAAAAAGGATGTTGAGAAGTTGGAGCATGTCTAGAGGAGGATGATCAAAATGGAGATGGGTCTGGAAACTATGCCTTTTGGAGAGACTTAGGGAGCTGGGTATGTTTAGCCTGGAAAGGAGATGATTAAGAGGCGATACAATAGCCCTGTTTAATTATTTGAAGGGTTGTCACATTGAGGATGGAGCAAGGTTGTTTTCTGCTAAATTGTGACCAGTATTTTAGGCTGCATCTGCACTGCAGAATTAATGCAGGTTGACACTTCCATGGATCAATGCTACAAAATTCTGGGATATGTAGTTTTGTGAGATATATAACAACAACAACAACAACAACAACAACAATAATAACAATAATAATAATATTTATTTATTTATACCCCACTCTTCAGTCAAAAGGCTATCAGAGAGCCTTCTCTCTCTGAAAGCTCTGGTCCCAGCATTCTGTAATATTGAACCATGGTAGTTAAAATGGTGTCAAATTGCAGAATTTCTGCAGTGCAGATGCAGCCTTTGATGTTTGAAACTTGCCAGAGAGAAAGTGGGTTAGAATGCCTAGGAGATATAATTTGGTCAGGTTTACATCCTGAAACAAAGGATCAGGGACAGACTCTTTGACCACTGGAACTGGCAGCTAAGAGTGATAGTGTGCATGAAAGAGAAGGTAATGGATTAGTTGTAAATCTGTTCTTATCATATATATCTGGATGATCAGGGCATGGATTACTGTAATCAGAGGTTGTAGCAGGTCTGTCACTCTCTCCTTTTCCCATTTTTCTTTTTGAAATTATGAATATATAAGCCACATTTTGAGTAGCCAGTGAGGCTTCTTATTTTAGGGATTCCTTCCTCCTCCATAATGCCTTGTTCTCAGCCATCCTTACTGTTATAGAATCACCTAAGACACCCTAGGAAGGTCCAGTACCAACTGCATGTGATGGAAAATTCCACCAAATGCGGGTTCTCTCCTTCATTTAGGTTTTTGGTCTGTTGCTGAAAAGCTGTGAGGCAAAATCCTCTAGTGGCTTACATAGGTTTGCTTTTCCTTTCTTCATCAGTGAGTCAGACTCCTGAGGAGTAAAGGCTATAGGGCAGACCCTCTCAGACTTAAAAGTATCATTGGATGCATCCTATGCTCTTCTTGAAGAGAATTGCATGTGTCAGTTGGGTGCTGTCGGGCAAATGTCAAAAAAATAAAATATGGAGGGAAGAGAAGCAGAGGAGGGGAGTTAAAAAGAATATTCTAATTAGTTTCACCATTTCAGAAAAAAAATTTAAATGTGACTACATAATTTACCTCTAAGGAGATCTGTGTCTTGTCCTTCAGATTTTGCTCATCAGCAAAAAAAATTAGAAAATGCAATTTCTTAGACCAGTGATTTGGTAGTACTGTATTATGTGGAAGACACAATAGAAGTGGGGAGAGGGAGGGAGGGAGGGAGGGAGGGAGATTTATTTTGATGTGGGTGGGAATCCTTCTAAGATTTAGAATCTTCTAAGATTTATAATCTGCAAAAGATTAAGGCAGTAGCTGACCAAGGGCATATATGAACAAGAGTATGTTAATATCTTTTGCCTAATGGGAAGAAAATAGGCATATAGAAGCAATATAATGATTAGCGCAGTGCAGTAATTCTCCACTTTGAAAAGTTGCACTGATTGCTGACTGCCTTAGGGAGAGTTTGTCTCTTTTATTTTCAGTTCTTCTTAATGGAGGGAGTAACCCTTATGTCTCTTACACATGAATTATGAGAAATAGACATATTAATAGTGAGGCAGAAACAACGATTCCCAAACAGAAATAGGTAGCCAGCTCTTTGAATCATCATCACCATCATCACCCCCACCCCCACCCCACCTTTTCTTCCAAATTGGGGCTTTGAAGCCAATGGACTCCTCACAAAAAGTATCTGAGTGTGGGAGAATCTTCAAGAAGCCCACACCTTTTCGTAATGCTGAGCAAATAACAGTCATTTTCAATGTTATTTCAGTCACTCATTTTTGATACTTTCATTCATTTTAGATTCCCTCTTGTTTTGAAAGAACAACCAGCTGCTCTTCTGTTGCTCATAACTTCTCTGTTCCCATCTAACTGGCATGGGATTTTCAGCCACCCTGTTAACAGTTCAAGGGACTGGACTAGCCAAATTTTACATCATTAGGAAGGACAATTTCTGTTTACACACAAATAAAGTCACATTACAGTCATAGAAAACAAACAACAGTCATAGAAAACAAACAACATCTCTCCCTTCCCTTCCACCCTCTCTCTGAACTACAAATGACTGGCTAAGCAGTCATGGGAGAATGGGAAAGTGGTATGTAGATGTGTGTGTGTGTGCACCTTTCAACTTATGGTGACCCCCATGAATTTCATAGGGTTTTCTTAGACAACGGATACTCAGAGCTAGTTGGTCCAGTTCCTTCCTCTGAAATATAGCCTACAGCACTTGATATTCATTGGCAGTCTCCCATCCAAGTACTAGCCAGGGCTGACCTTACTTATCTTCTAAGATCAAGCAAGACTTGGTTCCTTTAGGGTATTTAGGCCACTCAGTGTAAAATGGACTCAGAATGCTTGAAGAAATTACCAGCAGTGACTCAGTGAAAACTATAGAGCTGTGACCCCTTCAAATTCCTCCTTTTATTTGCAGAGAGAAATTGGAGACACTATTGTTAGGCCAAATAAGTCTGGTTCTTTTAGGATACAGAGGCAATAGGCACATCAGTGGGTGAAGTGAATGACAGATTTATTAAGTAGCAGGGAAAATTTACAAATGTTAAATAAAGTCTCTCTCCAAAGCAAACTCTACAGAACAACTGACATCTCTAATCAACCTTTGGGACCCCAGAGAAGCAACAGCAAAGGAAACCCAGGCTGATGATGATAAGCACCTTGCCAGACTTCCTGAGTTAACAGCTAACTCTCTCAAAGAAATTAGACAGGAGATTTTATAGACATAAAACCCCTCTGGACTGCATGTATTTTTTAACCTCCTATTGGTAACAGCTGCTGTGTACTGGACATTTGTTTCTGGATAATGGCACTTGTGTCTAGTACAATACAGTATGCCTAAACAAGAAAACTAATAGTGCTTATTCTGACAACTGATTTTATGTGTGTATGTGTGTGTGATTTTCAGACAACTTTGTTGTTGTGTGTCTTCAAGTAATTTCCAACTTATGGCAACCCTAAGAAGTACAGGGTTGTGTTTTTTGTTTTGTTTTATTTTGTTTTGTTTTGGCAAGATTTGATCAGTGGGGTTTTTGCTCTGTCTTCCTCTGAAGGTGATAGAGTGATTTCCTGAAAGGCACTCAATGGGTTTCCATGGCTGAGTGGGGATTCAAACCCTGGTTGTCTGAATCAAATACAGTGCTCATACTTCTACACTATACTGGTGCCTCCAGCTACATGAGTTCTGAATGTATATTTCATTACGGCATTATAACAGTTTAATTGTAATAATATAGATTTATTTCTGGTATTGGAATTATTAAAATTTGATAGGTGCTCTGTGCTACTGTCATTGAGAAAATGGGGAATAGGAACTATGACTGAATTAATGGATGAATATGATATTTCTCTCATGTCAAATGGAAATCTGAAACTCTGGCATTTGTTTTCTTTATTACTAACAGATTAAACAGATGGGTCCCATTCATGTCAATTTTTCATTCATTATGAAAATATGTAGTACAGTGGTACCTCGGGATACGAAATACCCAGGTTACGAAATTTTCGGGATACGAAAAAATCCCATAGGAAAACATTGTTCCGGGTTACAAATGTTTTTTTCGGGTTACGAAAAAACTTTTGGTGCTTTTTTCGGCTTTTTCGCACGGAATCGCGGCTTTTCCCCATTAGCGCCTATGGCAATTCGGCTTACGAAGGCTTTTCGGGTTACGAACGGTGCCACGGAACGAATTAATTTCGTAACCCGAGGCACCACTGTATTAAGAAAATGTTGCTGCTGCTACTATAGTGAGTGTAAGATCTCAGTGAACAAAATCACTCTCATAAAATCACTCTCATAAAAAGGACTGCTTGAACATAGATTATATTACCATGTATATTCATATACAGGTCAACCTCATGTATAAGTAGAGGGAAGGTTTCAGGGTCAAAATCCTAGATTTTGATATGATAGATAAGTCGAGAGTAAAACTTAGGGGGCAATAAGGAAGGATAGCAAGGGGGGGGGATACCACTTCCATCCCTCCTCCTCCTCCTTCTTCTCTGGACCTCTCCAACTGATTTCCAGGTGCTGGAGGAGAGGTTTAAACATTGGATTGAGAAAGGAAGCAAGTGGATTGTAAAACAGATTGGAGAGATGGTTTTAAATGGAGAGTTTTTTCCATAAGAAGCAAGGTCTTGCAAAAGGGGCTGTACTTCCATATTTTCCTCATGCAGTCCTTCTGCCATTGAAGAAACTTTAAGCAGTGGGATGGGAGTGGGTTGTTGTCAACAGAAACTCCTCTGAGGCACAGATATATTGGAGCTGTCTATTTAGCACTTATTAGAGCTAAATGGAAGTGCAGGATGCAGTATGATATTCCCTTATGTGAGCTCAGACAACCATGCTAATTTCCCAGACATTTCCCCTAATTCACAGTGTTAATTAGCAAGGATTTCTGTTCTGTAACCCTTAATGATCCTATAGCTTTATGGACCGAAGGGACTTTGAACATAGGCACTGGCATTTTACCACCAAATTAATGGGCTCTTTTATGTCCATGAGACAATTCAATTTTTTTAAAATAATTCTTACATTAGTTCTATATGTCATATTCACTTTTATTTGGCTATGTTGCAACATTTTTGCCGTGGATACTGTGGAAGTGCTTTTCTGTGGCCCTCTTATTAAACATTCTTATTAGTCATTAGCAAGGAGATGTGACTTTGATTAGTATACACTGACCATAAGGGCTAAGACTGGGTTTATATGACATCACTCTGTTTCATATTAAAAGAGTAAAATTTCAGTGTAGGAATTAACAGTAAAGGGGCTGTACAGAATGGCCAAAAGAGCTGGCATCGGAGCGGGGTGGGGGGTGGGGGTGGCAACTGCATGCCACATACTCTGACTCCACTCCCAAAGTGGTGTCAAGCTGCCCACCCGACCAGACAGTGGGTGGCATCACAATGTTTCTTCGGCACAGTGTTTAGACACACTACACAGAAGAAATGGGGAAGAGTCGTGCAGTGATGGCAAAGGCACCCTTTTTCTGGGCCAAAAAGAAGTGGCATTTTGCCACTTATTTTTGGCCTGGAAAAATGCCAGATCGAGGCTGCGGCATATAGTTGCTGTGGCCCCAATCTGGAGCTCAAAGGGGCAGTGGCAGGGCACTCATTTGGGGTGGTCTGTTTTGCCCAAGAGTATCTAAATTCACTGTGTTTCCTTTGTGTTCTGTCCAAGGAAGGTGTGTATACTTACCACAAGATTCCTTTGAGACCCCAATTAATTGGGTTGGAAAAGGATCCAGTGTAGCTATTTATTTATTTAATGGACTTACATCTTGCCTTTCTCCAAAATGGGATTCAAGGCAGCTAGGAACAATATGAAGATCTTCCAATTTAATTCAGTTCTTAATCAGAATCTTGATTTGTAAAGTCAAATCTTTATATCTTCCACTGACCATTATTTGAAATCACAAAAGGTATCATCTTTTCCCCTGTTTGTCCAGTTTGAATGAAATTGTCAGGTATAGTAGGAATTGGGGGAATTATGGGTGCCAAAGTTAAGACAAGCACATTGAGGGAATTTTATGCTATATATCTTTAATTAATTAATTAATTATTTAAAAAAAAACTGGACTGAGTTGAATGAAAGCTGCAGGAATAGTGACCCCTTTTTTTGGAAAAAGTCAAACCTGAAAAGTATTAGAATATGCATGGCAAGATTTTTGTAAGTGCCATATTTGCATTTGGGAGGGTTTTCCAAACAAGGTGTTCTTATCCTCTTAAGGAGCAGTATGCATGGGTCCAAAGCCCCCCTGGCCTGGCTATGCCCTGTGTAGATGATTCAGGCTAACAGCTCTGTGCTAGAATTGGGTAGACTAGATGCCAATCCAGTGATTCTGACCCCAGCCCAAAATGTCCTTGATACTTTTTTAAATAGCTGGTTCTTTGTGTTGGAATTTCTTAGAAACTCTGCTGTGATAGCCAGCAGACCACACAGCTGCATGCCTCTTACCTACTGTTGCCATTGTATTCCCTGTGAAGTCCCCAGTTACAATTTGTGACATCGAAAGGGGGCACCTGGCCATGTGAGTGATACTAGGCACCTGGTTTCCATCCTTAGGGTCTGCACATGGGCCTTCACAGGAAACATGGCGGCAGCAACAGGTAAGGGGGCACTGCCAGCAGGAACTCCATGGTGCGGCAGTATGTGGGCATGTGAACATTTGCCCATCCCTGTACCAGCTCAGGTACGTAAAGGGAGCAGGAATGGGCCAGAACCACAGGTGGGATGCCACAGGACTGTCCCATGGTATCCTGCCTATGTCTTCAATCCCAAGGTATTTTGTTTGTTTGTTTTTGCAGGGGACAATGTTATGAAAATTATGTACCGAACAGGGACAGTTGACAAATCTGCACAATTTCAGAATCATAGGTGCAGGGACTTAGAAGTTATGATAAACACTGGGCCAATGTATGCTTTTGTATTTGTTTCTCAATTGGCACCAAAGTCACAGAAAATACAATAGGACATTAATAGATGAAAGAGCATTCAGCTGCTGAAAGACTTGAACATCCAACATTTTCCATGCAAGTACTCAATGTTAACCACAGCCAATTCCCACAGACATCATATAATGTCCTTCAATGTTCCTGCACCAGAAAGGGAGCACTAACAAGAGTACTGAACAGGCCCATGGCATATTATTTCAACAGTCTTCACCTGAAGCACTATAATCAGATGATATTTTGTGTTTGTACACAGAAAGGTTTTCTGTGCAGAAAACCGTATTTGCTGTGGTTGAAGCTTGCTTTCTGAATAGAAAGTGCCATGATTGGTCAGCAAAAGCACTGTGTTTTGTGGGTTGTTCAGGTTATGTGGCCATGTTCTATAAGAGTTTATTCCTGACACTTCGCCAGCCTCTCTGGATGGCATCTTTAGAGGACTGGTGTTTTTCTCACAGAAGAAGTCCAGAACAGCAAAGATTCTTATTTGTCCAGGATTCTCTTTGTCTGAATTTCATGACCCTGCAAAACTCATTTTTCATCTATGACTTGAATATTTCTTGAAGATTTTTTCCATCCCAATATGGAAAAATAGATTCTGCCTACCACACCACACTCCCAGACCTATTCATCTCAGTCCTGGAGGAAGGAAGCCAAATACTATGAAAAGAGTTTGGGAACTTCTCTGCTTTATTACTTGGTGTTGTTAACTAAATTTTATTTGAAAAAGAAAATGAACAGATCCTGGGCAGCAGCAACTAGGCCTTTCATTGAACACTGAATCAATATGGCTTCAAGTGGTTTGGGATGTTGTTAATCATAAAACTGGCATGTGGGAACTGAGAGGTAATAACATTGTCACCAGTCCACTGTGCACCTGTGGAGCAGTGAAGTGGGACTCTAGCTAGGCCTAATTATTCCTTGAAACCATGTTTACTCTTTGACTGGTTTATAAACCAAACTGCCAGTTGTTTCTAGTTGTTTGTGTCACGGCCATTGCAGAGTGTTCTGAGTTGTTAAAGCAAATCTACCCACCACTTAAAAGAGCAGATAAGGAAATCCACTCACTGTTCTGTTTAAAAAGCCCTTCTTTCCTAACTTTTGCTGACACCTTTGTTTTTGTTACTTGAATCTTCTCTTTTATCTTTTTCTGCTAGTGAAACTAGGGGGAAATGAAGTATGTATATAATCAAAATAAAAAGCTATATTGTGTAAAACTCTCTAAGCTGAATACAGTTTTAGTCTCACCTAGGGTAGATGCACTGAAAGAAGCGGAACACGTGTAGATGGTAGGTTGCATAAGAGAGAGCTAATAAGTAAGTAAGTAAGTAAGTAAGTGAGCCAATAAATAAACAAGTTTATTTATTTATTTAAGCAGTTTATATCCCACATTTCTCCCAAAATGGAGTTTGGTTGGAAATGATTTGAAGGTACACAAAAACAACAAGAATGACAACAGGGTCTTGCATAATTAGGGCTCTATTCTAGTTGTATTTACAATTGGATTAAGTAGTCAGATTTATTAATTTATTATTTATTTAAAGTGGCACTTTTACCTGCTGGTTGTTGGTTTTTTTAATCATAATTGCTATTTATTTATATATTGTAAACCACTTTCAAATTAGGATTCTTAAATGCTGGGATAAGGGGAGTATATAAATGTTTCAAATAAGCAAATAAAGCCCTTTGATACATTTGATCTGTAGGTCTGAATTCTACAGGGCGGATGGCATCTACCTTTCCGAGGAGAGGAACCAGATATTTCTTTGGGACCAGCAAGCTGGGTTTTTGGCCTGTTTAGCTGGCCTTGTGGGGGATAGGGGCTAAGCAGACACTTGCCCCATATTTGTGGCATAGGCGGGGGAGATAGACATTCAGGTGAACACCTCAGAACCCTCCTAAAGGGTGAAGGTTGGTCTCTGGGACTGACTTTTAGGTCTTGCAACTAAACATGAAGGGAAAGAGACTTGCTTTCGGGCTGGATTGAGATTTAAACCCTCACTTAAATCTTGTGACTTAAGTCGGGAAGTCTTGGGTTGGCCTTCCAGCTGGGGGCCAGCTGGGGAGCAACCCACTTATGGATTGCCCTTTGAGCTCAGGTGTTTTTGCCCAGGGTAAGCTGGGGAACTGGTCAAGGATCTGACTATCCCATAGCTTTTCCTGCACAAGGTTCTCCCCCAGGTTTTGCAGTTCTTGAGAAATAAGTTTAAATATGGCAGGATACAGACCGCCCAAAAAGGACAGTCTGCCACCACCCTGGATTGCTGCGTGAGGGAGCTGCAGCGGACAAACCGTGTGACTCCCTTGTGCAGCAAAAAGAACCAGCAAAAAGCAGGTTCTTTTTGCGGCACCGTTATGATGCCACAAGGCACCAATGGTGCACTTGCAGTGCCACAAAGGCGCCAGGATGTGTGGACACTATGCGTCTGTCACATCAAAATGGCAGCACCCATATGTATAGGGTGCTGCCATTTTGACGCCCTCAACACATGCGAGGGGCAAGTCACGTTTGGAAGTGCCGCCCCTCGCACATCATGATGGTACCCCGTAGGGCCCATCTATCCAGCACTCATGTTGAGTTAAATAAAGTTGCCCATGTTATAACCCAGTTCTCTATGTATGGTCTCATTATTCAATGAGTTGATCAGCAATCATTTTTTTATTTCTTTTAGGATTTTTTCTAAAAAATTTCAAAGTATTTACACAAACCTATTTCTTCCATGGTTGTTTCTTAAATACAGGAACTAGTACACACCTATTACCTTTGGGTTCCATACAACTTTGAATCAAAGCTATATCTGATTGCCATTTCTAGACTGGAGGATCTCGCAGCATAGACAAAACTACAGCATAATATATGGTCTATCCACTTAGCATGGAACTGTTCATCAAGTACTATATGAACTCTAATATCTATTTTTGACAATGATTTAGATCTAGGGTGGACACTTGCCCTGCTTTATACAGGACAATCCCCCTTTTTAGATCACTCACTAATATAAACTTTAATATCATAATATAATATTAAAATATAATATATAATATAAAACTCAAATATAGTATAAAAGAGACAGTGTGACATAGTGGTTTGAGCACTGGAGCATGACTCTGGATACAAGGGTTCAATTTCCAGCTTGGTGATGAAACCCTTGGGCAAGTCATATGGTCTCAGTCTCAGAGGATGGCAATCGCAAACTCCCTCTGAAGAAACCTTACCAAGAAAACCCCATCATAGGGTTGCCTTAGAGTTGCCATCAGTTGGAAATGACTTGAAGGCCCATGACAACAACAATGCCTATCTGGATATTAACTTCATTGTAGGGATTTATTATTATTATTATTATTATTATTATTATTATTATTATTATTATTAAAAAAAACCTTAGTACTTAAAAGAAGTAATTTCAGTAAATATTTTCCAAATTCTAAAAAGTCTTCAAAAAGTGCATATTATCAAAGACAGTTTTGAAACTTAGGGCTCGAACAGACAGGCCAAAATAAAGCCACATTGGATCAATTTGGAGGTACGGTGTTTAAATGATGCATGCATCCTAAGAGGCCAGAAGCCATGACAAAGCCACACTCCAGTCCTAAGGACTGGAGCACAGCTTTGGCGCAGCTTCTGGCCTCTTAAGATGTGTGTGTCATTTAAATAACATACCTCCAAAGTGACCGAAAGCAGCTTTATTTTGGCCTGTCTGTTCGGGCTCTTAGTCTGCACAAAATGTATAGGAATTCACAGGCAACAGCCTTTTCTTCGCATAAAATAATATTTCTGCAAATATTTTCAGTGCAGAAAAAGTTTTCAGCACAGAAGAGTTTATAGTTGGAGACCTATTCTGTACAAAATTAACATGTGATATTTTTACACAGATAACAGCATATTTGCACAGGAAAATATTTTCTGCACAGATAATAGTATTTTTGAAAATGGCTGAAATTTGAAAATGGGACTTATGGTACATCTATGTAATTGGACTTACATCTTCAAGAAATAGAACGGAACCATTTCTCAGTGTTCCTATTCAGCAAGGGGTTGCCATGACATTTTACATTGTAAAGCCAGCAAAGTGACTTTTCCACATTGGGATGGATACAAATTGGAACTGATGTACACCAGAACTGATGGACAAGGAGTGCCAATACACATTAGGTGCTTCTAATTCCCATCTAGACAACAGCTAAGGAGTGTTAATGCTAATCAGTAGACCTTGATGTGCATTTAACACTCTTGACGGATCCATGGTATGCATTTTTGCAATTTGCTTAGGAGGGTTCATTGCTACCCCTTGCCATGTATCTAAGTATCTATAACATTACGCAATCTAGATCACATTACAGAGTCACAGTCATTATTATTATTATTATTATTATTATTATTATTATTATTATTATTTGCACAAAAATATTGTTTCCTGCATAGAAAATTATCTTTTCTGCACAAAAATGCCACATGAACATTTTGCCCCAGTGCATTCTGAACCATGAAGATTTTTCTCATCAGGGTTTCCCGAAACTTGAGAAATATGGTCTTTGGATGATTTTTTTTTCTAAAAAAATATTTTCTAATATTCTTTTCTTTCCTACTTGTAAAGTTTTTAGAAAAAAGTCTAATATGGGTGGGTGGGTGATAGGAAGGGAAGGGAAGGGAAGGGAAGGGAAGGAAGAGTGATACTCTTTGTGTCCTTAACAGCCTCAGCAACAACAACGTGTTCAGACAATTCTTTTGCCAGTAGAATAATTTCCTTTGTTTCTCTCAGTAGATTATCATTTCTTGAAGGAATTATGAGTAGGAAACCAAGGAAAAATAAAGAAGTGAGATGATGTACTCCTGAGGTTTGTTTGAAAAGTAAGGCTATTGGGGATTCCAAATGAGTTCCTATTTTCAAAATGAGATTTTCCATTGCTAAATGAATTCTCTGCAACTTATAATTCTTGGGTGGGGTGAGGGAACCAGAAAGAAGCTAAAAACAGTTGGTTTAAAAAAAAAAAAGATTTAATAGGGGTCTTAAACTTGAAAAACAGAATTGCTATGGAACCTTAAGTTCTAAAGATTAAAAATTAAAAACCAAGTTGCTTGTCCTAACTTGCTAGTTCTGCAGTAAATTTTTATTGGAGCAGCTAATTTTATTTGGAATGCATTTTTCTGGAGCTGTTTGCTCCTTTGGACACATGAAACTTTAAATACATATGTGTTTTAATAAATTGTTATATCAGGTAGAAGAGCCTGGAGTAGAAAACAAACTTTGGCAGCAGGTGGCATTTACCTGAGAGTTCTCTTTCTCCCTTGTGTTTCCACTTAGTCTAGCATCTGAGAGGGATTTGTCATGTCAACATTTTATAGTTAGAAATACAAATATTAGTTGAAAATATACACACAGAGATATCTGTCAGATTAGTTGTGAAGTATGCACACATGTAATTTGCTACATCTATTTAAAAGGCAAAGGGGGGGGAAGGTTCCTCACTTTCATGTATTTTAAAGAGAGGAACAAGTAAGGATATAGGAAATAATTGTACACCTTGTTCTTGACTATCTGTATCTCAGTACACCATGTTGCATGAACAAATAAGTCAAATCTCCATACAAATGTTATCTAAACTAGAATATACTGTACACCAGGGATAAGCACCTGGGACAGGAACAATTTCCCCTGCAATTGAGGGGCAAAATAGACCGGCAGAAGGGGCAGCTTGAAGCTGCTCTTTCCAAAGATGAATTGGGGCAATGGCAACCACATGCTGTGGCCCCAATTTGCCTTTTCCTTGACCAGAAAAGGAACAGCAAAGGACAGCTCCGTTTCAGCCAGCAAAAAACTGACTTTTCAGACCTTGCATTGGGTTGAAGCCAGCTGCAAGGTGCTCTGGTGGCGTGCACCATATAAACACCATGCTGCCAGAGCATCTTGAAGCCACCCACATGTAAACAGCTGGGTGGCTTCAAGACATCATGAGGGTTTGCAGCATATAAACATCACACACCCCAAGCTGTTGGGAAGCTGACTTTTAGAGCTGGTTTGTTTTGTCTCTCACATCCATAGGCCACATCCCACCCACCAACTCTTAGCAAGCCCAAATACTTCTGTTTTTTCTTTAGACCCTCCCAAAATGGAGAATTCTAATCCCTATGTTGCAATTAGACATACAAATACGACATTACATTAGTGGACCTTCCTTTTTCTCCTCTCTCAACTGCAACTCTTTATTGCCCAGAAACTTTCAAGTCCAGATCCATTTTTAGGGACACACAGGAGGCTGCACTAAGAAGGGAGATTGCTCTTCCCATTTCCAATAGAATCTTTAGTTCAGTCCACCCTCCGTATCCATGGACTTTCTATCTTCAGATTTCAGCATCCATGGATTGCAAGCCATGGGGGCGGGGGTGGCAGAGGAGGAGGCAGCAGCAGCAGCAGGAAGAAGAAGAAGAAGGAAGAGGCATAGAAAGAGGTGGCAGCAGGGGGAAGAGGAGGATGAAGAAGAGGGAGGAAGGAAGAGGAGGATGGAGGAGGAAGAGGTGGGGACAGTGATGAGGGGAGAAGGAGGAGAAAGAGGAAGAGGAGGAGAAAGAGAAAGAGATGGTGGGGGTAAGAAAAGGAGGGAGGAGGAAGGAAGAGGAAGGGAGGAGGAAGAGCAGACAAAGCAGTATGGTGGGGGTGGAAGAGGAGAAGGAGAAGGAAGAGGAGGGGAGGAGGAAGAGAGGCTGTGGCAACAGGGAGGGTAAGAGGAGGAGGAAGGAGGAGGAGGAGCCACAGCACCATTGAGGATAATGTAACTTAAGCATCCATGGATTTTGGTATCTGCAGGGGAATCCAGAATGGCAGATGGCCAGTACTGGATAGTATCTTAGATTATGAACTATCTTAAGTAGAGGCTAGTGTTTCATTTGCAAAATGATGTACAAACTGATGGTACAATATAAACAAAGATGGTGGTGATGGTATCTTACGCTGCAATTTATTGTTTTGTGATTATTGCATGTTGCTATTTTATGTTTGAGAACTACCTAGATAATGATATGAAAGACCATGTATACATAGCAATATAAGTAGAAATGATATTTTTCTTTGTGGAAGGACATTTCTACAGACCACTTCCTGCTTCTACAGAAAAGTACTTTGGGGTCTAAAACAGGATGGGGACATTGAAAGTAGACTTTGAGTATAAGATCCATCCATCCACCCCCCAGATTCTGGCAGTGGTATTTGCCTTTCCCCCCAACTGAATGCTTTTCTTGCATGGGGGATCAACAAGAAAGCAAAAAATGGTCCCCAGCTCCAGAAGGTGCTCATGCTAGCTGAGATAATAACAGGAACAATTGGTTTAGTATTGTTGCATATTGAGCTCACTAACAGAGTTTGGGATAAGGGCTAGGCCCACAGGGGTTTTTTATACTGGTGTTTAGCAGGGGAAGCTCACAGTCTTGTTCAGTGCCTCCTTAAGACTTCTCAGTAAGGACACTGAAGGACCCGCTACAGTCACCTGCAACACTTGTGGGATGTTTGTCTTCTTGCCCACAGAGGTGGGAAACTTCACCTGCACTAAGTGGAAGTTGATAGCCCTCTTAGAAGAGAAAGTACAGCAGCTGGAGGCCCAGGTAGCTACACTTCAACATCATAGGGAGCAAGAAGTTTTCCTGACCAGAACGGACCAGATGGTCCTAGATGGGAAACCCACAGAGGAAGTTGCTGGGGAGGAGGAGGTCACTTCACACACAACAGAAGTAGATAGTTGGAGGAATGTCACACAGAGAAGCGGGGAAACCAGGGAACGTTCTGAGAGCTTGCAGCTGCAGAATCTATTTGAATCTCTCTCTATTATCAAGGATGATGAGGAACAGCATCAGGGACAGACTTTGGGGACAGAGCAGGGGACCCTGAGAGTACCACCAGAGGGAACAGCCGCTGCTAAGCCTCAGAGGAGGCTTGTGGTGGTCGTGGGCAACTCCTTGCTGAGAGGCACTGAACCAGTGGCACACTATTTTGTAATTAGTCATCTAGAACTGTGTAAACCACTATACTAATAGTACATTCATTCTCCATGTGTGGACTCTTCATATATATATATATATATATATATATATATATATATATATATTGGTTGGAATCCTGTTGATGAGTAATGATAATGTAAGTCATATTTAGGCCTAAATAGCCTGAAGGCACAAGATCCCATCTCATCTTGGAAGCTAAGCAGAGTCAGCTCTGATTAATACTTGAATGGGAGACCATCAATGAATATGAAGTACTGTAGGCTATATTTCAGAGTAGGGAACTGGAAAAAATTATATTTTCCTGAAGCCAATCCTATGAAATTGATGGGGTTGCCATAAGTCAACAGGCAATGTGAAGGCATACACACACGCACACACGCACGCACGCACGCACATACACACACCAGATTTACAACAGCACAACATACTTTTTTTGGTCACTGTAGAGGTTGGAATTGTATTCTGACCACTTGTAAGCTACCTAAACCCCTACAATGTAAGGAACACAGATCCTGAACATGGCCATCAATGGGGAGATATTTAGCAGTTTTTCTGTAGTTGGATGTGCAGCAAGAACATCTGGAAATTCCTATGGATGTTGGTCCCAACTACAGGAAAATAGCTGAACATCTCACTGCTCATCTTCCTGCTGTTTGACAACACAAAAAGGACCATTTTGGAGAGACTGCACTGCTTATAGGTTACATTTAGGGAGGTAGCATTGGGAGATATAGCTACAAAGATATAGCTATGTAATACATCTATGTTTCCCACTGCTGGATTATAGACATTAGTTCATTTTGTCATTACAACTGACACCAGTGGCTTACAAAATTCTACATATAACAGAACATAAAATAAATTAGCACAACTTTGTCTCCATTATGTTTGCAGGCGATAGATACATTTCTGCTATGAAGAAACATGATGTAGAAAGTTCAATGGGTTTGTCTAGGTGTTATTGAGAAACTGCAGCTGAACCATATGTATCTTTCCAGGGTCTTCTTCGTGTCACTGTGCTACACTCAGACCTCCACCTTCTCTATATATAAAACCAATAAAGGGAATCAAGATAACTGATTGTTTATTTGTCCATTTGTCCTTTGCTCTGTTGACTTGGTTGGATAGTTTTTCTAATAATGCAAGATTCCTGATCCTGTCATATCAGTCTGTTGGTCTTAAAGCTGATCTTCTTTTCCACTTACATATCACACACAGTCTGACTGCTAACAGCAAAAAAGCTATTGAGTCTTTCTGAGGCAAGTGTTTAGCTTGCCCTCTAAAGACAATTTGTAATGCCAGCTCTGGGTCTAGAAGTGAAGTTTGTATCACAATTGTGGCACTTTTTTGCCTGTACCTTGGGTTAGTATTGGTAGGAGATTAGATAGCTGCATCATTGGTATTAAAAAAAAAGATTCTTGGTTATGACAAGCATTACAAAATCTCAGTGATTAAGCAATTATATAATCAAACCTTACTGGGGTAAGACCGCATCTATACAGCTTCTTCAATGGACATTTGTGATTGTGCACTGAAATGGATTCCAGCAGGTATGAGGACCATTTGCTTCTGTTCTTAACTATTGTCAAGTTGACTCCGATTTATAGTGACCCTATGAATGAGAAACCTCCAAGTCCCCTTGCTATCAACATCTCTGCTCAAGTCTTGCAAACTCAGGCCTTGTGTCTATCTACCTGTAATGAGGTTTTCCACTTTTCCTACTGCCTTATATACCTTACCAAGCACCATTGTATTTTCTAATGAGCATTGACTTCTCATGCTATGTCCAAAGTAAGTCAGTTTCAAGTTAATCAACCTGGCTTCTAGAGTTCTGGCTTGATTTTCTCTAAAACCCATTTATTTGTCTTTTTATCAGACCATGGTATTCACAGAATCCTGTTCTACTGCAGCACTGCCTTTCCATGGTAGTGGGACTGAGTGTTCCTGTGAGGTAAGAGGCTACACTAATGGTAGCACTACTGCTGGTAGGGGGTCCTATGCCATAAAAGGTTTTTCTGAGAAGCTAGACAAAATATATCAAACAACTACTGGGTAGAAGCAACAGTGAGGGGTGACATTGACAGTGGAGACAGAGAAACAATGATTGTGGCACCACAGATAATGCTCATTAGTACTACACAGAAGAACACAGTGGTAAACCAGTGTGATTCACCATTCTGAATTTCTTGTTCCATGAAAACTCTATGGTGAGGGACATATGTAGTCTATTCTCTCTCTTCTAATGTGAAGCCCAGGTTGTATTCCCAGGTTACTTTGAAGCCTTGAATGTTCTGATTAGATGCTTCCTGTAAAAGCTTAAAAATGTATGAACTTACACCTTCATAGTATACATCATTTTGTCCTATCAAATGAACACAGTATGGAACTATCCACTCACAATATCAGCGGGCACAGGAAAAGCCTAACATTTTCAAAAGGACAAAAATAATGAATGGCAAAAATATTTAAGAAGGAAGGGTGGATTCCAAACCTATATAGTTAAGACTTGACACAGTCCCAGAGCATATAATCCTGAGTGACTGTTGAGGAAGACTGGGTGGCTATGGCAGAGAAAATCCTGGAGGAAGATGTGGCTGGCTTACTGGTACACTCCACAGTGCAACATTTGACTGCAGGTCCCACTTCTCTACAATATTAGGTTTCATTATCAAACATTGTGGTGGCAAGTTAGTATAGAGAACATGATTTAATGAGGTGGATATTGCATTGGCTCTAAGTTATCCGGTTGATAGCTATTGCAATCCCTGGGACTTAAGATGGCATGATTAACTTTTAACTAACTCTAGATATAGCACTCAGTATATTAAACTCTGTGGGTGTTAACTAATTCACTGGTGTTTTATTTTTCATCAGGTTTAGAAAACACATACTTGTTGCATGCTTTGTTAAATACAGCTCCAGATTGGTAAAGATTTTTATTTTGCATTTGCAATGACAAATTTCAATGTGTATCCAGACAAGTCAGAAGTCTGCCAAAGAAGCTTCATTTTGTTTAACAGTATCTGTTTTTAATTATAGGTCTTCGATTTGAAGACACAATGAATCAGTGTGTTGTGAGAGGATGGATCCATCTGCAAGTGAGATCACAGCAACCTTTCATCTTTCATCTGCATCAAAGCACTGATATAGAGTGAGATGAAGCAGGTTGCTTGTCTGAAAAAGTCTATAGAATAAAAGGAAATAGGTTCCATGGAGACATATGTGAGTTCAGAACAGGATAGTTTGACTTTAGAGTCAAATTCAAATCAGGTGCAAATAAGACTTTTTCAAAAAAAAAAAAAAAGGGGGGGGGGATCATGTTTCAATATATATATTCAGAGGAAAAAATAATATTAATACAAAAGTTTCTTGAGATGACTAAGAAATTATGAATTATCATGTCTGAACAAAGTATCACATTCCTAACAGTGTGTGGCCTGATCTATTGAACAATTTATAATGTGGGGCAAATGTGCACATAATTGCAGATCAAATGTATGTACAAAGATCTCAGTTCTAAAGATGTTGGGCTCATTACCACTTACACTTCACCTTCGCTCCATGTTGGTAATCAATTCCAAAAGGTCCATCATTCCCACTATGAAACTGGACCTTTCATTATCCCTTTGTAATCATTTCTTTTTTGGCACGATTGTCATCCCCACTAGTTTGCTCCACCTCAAAATGCATGTCAATCATTTGTGTGTCATCAGTGATGTAAGCAGAAGCCTGGTTTGGGAATGTGAGCCCTTCTTATACACAGATTCAAGCATCCACAGTTTAAAAATATTCAAAAAAAAGTATACGTTTCAAATATCAAACCTTGATTTTCCATTTTTTAATAAGGGACACCATTTTGCTATGTCAATATATTTAATGGGACTTGAGCATACACAGATTTTTTTATACATGGGGGATCTTGGAACCAAACCCCAGCGTATAACAAGGGTTCACTCTGTGTGTGTGTGTGTGTGTGTGTGTGTGTGTGTGACTTGATAGAAGATGTGATTCATTGGTCTTGCAGCTACTTGCAATCAGTGAGGCAAGGAGGTGCAGAATCAATGAATTGCCTCATTGATTGCAAGTAGTTGCAAGACCAATGAATCACATCTTCTTATCAATTTTATTTTTTAAAAAAACATGCACCCATAGGTCACAGCACAAGCACAAAGGCAGTGCTGAGAGCGGGGAAATGGTGGATATACCGATAATTGAGGAGGTATGGTAAACACCCCTTTGCCATTAGTCCCTCCCCTCCAGAATGATGTGATTCTTATCTGTTGTTCCCACTTGTTGAACACACTTTGGAATTGATTCTTTTCAAAAGAAATGCTAAGAAACTAGTGTCTGGAAAAATCGGGTTTTTTGCATTTGCCTCACTTTATCATGACAGGAATTGATCAATGTAAGATTGAAACCGGTTTCAAATGGGAACGACGGTCATATAAACCAATCAGCGTTTCACTTTAAATCATAGAATCACAGAATCATAGAATCATAGAGCTGGAAGAGACCACTAGGGCCATCCAGTCCAACCCCCTGCCATTCAGGAAATCCAAATCAAAGCATCCCTAAATCATAGTGGGAATGGACCCATAGATTCAGAACAACACATTTTATTCATGTGGATTTCTTCCTGTCAGAAAACATGTCCAAATGAGATGGAGGAAAGGTCATTGTCACCAAAGATCTTATCACAAGCTCATTTTTTTATGATGATGCTTTGTGCCAATTTGCAAAGTCTTTTCATTTATGTTTGTGGAAATAGCTGTTAGTGTTGGATTTTAATGTTTATCTGTGTTAAAACACAAGAGTGCAGTTGTGAAAACAAGTTCAGAAGGTGAAGAATTATAAGTGTGCATCATAAATAAATAAATAAATAAATAAAATCCCACCTCTCTATCAGAGACAACCAGGGTGGTTTACAAACTGAAATTATACAGTCCTAATCCCCATATCCCACCCTGCCTTAAAATACAGTTAAAGAGTTAACAATTTTTAGTCAATGACTGTGGAATAAATCCACAAGGAATCCATGTTGGTCTCCACAACACTGGAGCCATTGAATCAATTGTATTTACCCACGTGTTCAGCAGCTGATTCAATGGGTCTACTCTGGTTGAGACTAGCTAATAGGATTCGAGCCAAGAAATAATTTTACTGACAATTCTCTCATTGTTCTCTTCTTACATATATCTAAGGATAACATTTCATTCATGAGAAAAATAGATGTTAAAAAAACAACAGGCTATTAGAAAGGACATTATTTTGTAAAATGCTTATCTATAAAGGCTGTGCAGATACAACTGGGCTGGCCACTTATGCATTTCCCCCTAAGAAGGAAATGCCTCAGAAAAGAGACACTAAAAAGTGACAGAGATTTGCATAACATTCCCCCCTCTCGCTGTAGATACAAATTTAGAAATAATTGCTCTGCTCCTTTAATTGAATATGTGAAATTTTCTTAATGTGTTATTTTGAAAAATGCAAAATATCTCAATTTGAGTTATGTATGTTTGTAATAATAGGCTCTCCCATTATCAACATAGCTGAGGGGTGTACTCTCTCCTCCAAGTAAACAAAGGGTTAATGATGTGTTGGTTTTAAGTTACATTTATTGGAGGTCAGCATCACAGAGGAGCAACAGAGATCACAAGAATGACAAGTTGGGAAGAAATGTTAAAATGCTGAGAGGCTTTCAAAAGAAAGATCATAAAACCTTGGGGTGTTGAGCCCAGGAATAGAGAGAGAGAAAGAGAGACTGAGACGCTGGGACAGAGGTTGCCTGCCTCACTTGAAGTTGTGGGAGTGCATACTCCCAACTTCCCATAAACAGCCAAGATCCAGAACATCTGTTAGCATGATTAGAATAGGAATGTTTGGTTAGGGCTTATATTTCTTAGGTCCAAAACTCACTGCAGAAATAATCCAGTCTTACACCATTTTAACTGCTTGGCTCAGTGCTAGGGAATCTTGGGAACTGTAGTTTATTGTGGCACCAGAGAAGGCTAAATGTCTCACAAAAACTAGTTTCCAGAATTCCCTAACACGGAACCAGGGCAGTGAAAGCGGTCTCAAACAGGATTACTTCTGCAGTGCGTTTTGGACCTTTTAAATCCAGGCTGAATATGTCCTAACCTGCTTGTAATTTTGTAACTATTCCTAAGTAATGCCTGAAGGAAGGTGCCCTTTTGCTAATGTTAGATTGCTTAGAATTAAAGCTTTCCTATAAAGAGCTCTTCTTTCCCACACTCTTTTCACATGTCTTTGCTTGGTGTACGCATGCATGCATGTGTCTAGCATTCCCATCTTCCACAGATGGGAGAGGGACAGTCTCTGCATAGTCAGAGGCAGGAAAAGTGCAAGTTAAGCTTTCAGTAACTTCCCACAGAGTTACTAAGTAATGTGAGGAAAATCAGTGGGTAGCGGCAGCTAGATGATCTTCAGAGGTGTAACGAGTCCCCACCACCTCACCATTCTTTCCTTCTTTGTGACCCAACACACCTGTGGGTTTTTAAAGGTCAGTAGCATGGATAGATGTTAAATCACAGGCCAAGTGGATAGTTAAACAAGAATAAAAGTTTATTTTAACACAGAATAGGCAAGGGTAACTTTGACATAAAGTTGTTACTATGTCTTCTTTTGTTACATATATACAAGTCTGGTTTTAACTTTCTAATAATAACTCAGCCACACAGGCTATACTATCCAGAAATTATGTAACCCAAACCCCTCTTCCTGAGTCTGGCTACACTGAGTCTCTCCTCTCTAGACTCTCCAGAACTACTAGTGTCCCTCTCTGGACCTAACAGACCCTTCCTTGGTCTATTATCAAAATACTGTTCCCTCAGTCTCTAATCCTAACTATCTTCCCCACTGAACTCCAGCTTCATCCCTCAGGATTCCAAACCCTAACTGACTCAACCCAACTGCCAAGCGGAATCTTTAAACTCCTCAGCCAGCACCTGATTGGCTAGTGGATCTCTGGCTTCTGATTGGCTGATTTGTAAGTCAGTTCGTCACAAGGGTTTCCCCTTCTCCTGTTTAGGACCAGGAACAGGACCATTACAGTTTTTATAGAAAACAATAATGCTGAACAGATGATAACACAATGATAAACAATACAGTGATAACTAAAATAGCTAACTGTTTACAACACATGTGAAAATGCAGTTTTAAGACTATGTATTGTGACCACACAGTGGATCATGTGAAGGAAGGTTTAAAATGGATCCCAGTTACCTTGGTCTTGTCTCAGTGACGACAAAGACATGTATCTGGACTATATCAGTTCAGACTACAGGTGGGAGCTCATGAAGAAATGGTGTCTTCAAAAAAGCAAGCTGTCCCATTTATACTATAGATTAACTCACCAGGAAGCAAACAATGAAGGGTGGCCACTTGCATATTGCCAAAGAAAATGTAGAAGAGCACCCAATTTTGCATACATTTTGTGTATGACAGTTTAAAGTATATTGTACATAAATTAATGTCACAACAGTGGGGGAGACTGTGACTGGGTGATCTACCTGCATTTCCACACCATTTCCTGCGTAGGCACATACTGTTGAAATGTAACCTCAAGTCTCTACTTTATTTGTTAAGCTTAAATTAGACTTTGACTAAACAGTCTTTCAAACAGAAGACAAAGAGACAGCTGTTCTATGGCAACCATTCAAATAGAGACTTGGCCTTTATAAAGTGGGATACATGGCCACCCTAGATACAGTCCACTGAGGCCAACATTGTGTTGGGTGAATCTGAATCTACACAGTCACTGCCAAAGTTTATTCCTATATCCGTTAGGCCATCACCATTTAAGCCATACACATGCAAAGCAGTAAAGGTGGTTGCTTTGTACAGGAGAAAAACCCAGTCAGCATAGTCAGGCTTAAAAGATTTGGAGCAGAGGTGAGGAGTGTGCGAGATTGCAAATGTTTTTTGGATAACTCCCATCAGCCTTAATGATAGTCAATATGATGAATGAAGGTAATTTCAATCCAGCACCATCAGAGAGACTATATCATATCCTCCAACTCCTCTGATTTGCCAGAGATAGCCCTAATCAATCCCCTATTGTTTCAAGTTTTCAGCAGCATTTAAAATATCCAAGGTTCCTGCTCCTCTTCCCACTTTCCCCCTTTGTTCTTAGCTTACTTCAGTTGCTGCAAAATGAGTCTGTACTGCAAAAGTAGTTTGCAGCCAATTAATTTGGGGGGGGGGAGGAGAGGAGGGGTGGAATCTTTCCTTTTGCAGTCGGCTGAGGCAAAAGCAGACTTCTATAGCCCATCCTAGCATATCTCTTCTTCCTCAATAACTTTTGTGTTCCTCATCCCTGATATAGCATAATTATGTTGGTGTAGCAAATATTTTGGTATTTTGGGGTTACCCATGCAACTTAAATATTCCTCAATCCTTGTGCAACTTCTTTTTCATTGTGCTGTACACAGGGCCGGCTCTAGGTATTTTGCCACCCTAGGCGAGAAATATTTTGGCACCCCTGTCGCCCGTCATAATTATTTTCACCCCTTGATTTCCACTGTTTCGTTTTTAAAAGCTAAATATGACATAAAATTTAGGTTCCAATCTCTCGTCACAGTATTGACAATTAGTCAAAAAGCCAATTAGGTTTTTACAGGTTAAAGACTTTTTTTATTGCTGAGATATTTGGAATGGAAACTAATGCATACATATTCCTTTTGCAAGCTGGAAGCATTATTCATTCTAATGATGTGGAAACATCTGGATCCCATCCCCATGAATTTGTGGGGTAGTAGTGGTCCATCTATGACCCCTAAACTAAAAATCTTCACCCAAGGGGCAGAAAAGGGTGTCAGAAAGAGAAGAAAACCAGTAGGGTCACCAGGTGAGAGGACCAGGGCTGCTGCCACACTTCAGAATGAATGCAGTTTGACACCACTTTAGCTGCCCTTGGCTCCCATGGTGACCGGCTGTCCTAACTGCAAAGGAGGACAAGGCACTGCAAAATGTAGGTCTTTCAAGTAAAATGGAGAACATGACCGAGTAAAAGCTAAAACCTCTCATATAAATATAAATATAAATTCATGCGTCTTAGTGATGCTCAAAAGGGAGGACATTTTTGGAATTCCTCCTGGACAGAAGACTGAAATATAAGATATACCCCAGAAAAAGAGGACATCTGGTCATCTTGCTGGTTCCATGTTATAAAGCCCTGGGATTTCTAGTTTGTTGTGGCTCCGCTGATCTCTGACTGAGAAGGCGAATTCTCCTCCCAAAATCCAAATCCCAGGATTCCACATCATGGAGCCAGGACCGTTAAAGCAGTGTCAAATTGAATTATTTCTGCAGTGTAGGTGCAGCCTGTGAAAAAAGGATGAGAATGGCTTCAGGGCAAGAAAGAAAAGACACATAGTAGGCACACCATATACAGCACTTTAGAAATAAACAACAACAACAACAACAATAATAACTATACCACCACCAAGAGTGGGCAAGCCACACTTTCTCAGCCTCAGAGGAAGGCCATGGCAAAGCTTCTCTGAACTCATATTACCAAGAAAACCCCATGATAGGTTTGCCTCAGGGCAGGGCAGACCTCCTCCTCTTCCAGGACATGTCCTCCATTCCAACCTTCTGTCCAGGAGGTTTCCTAAAACATCCACCATTTTGAGCATGACTAAGAAGCATGCATTTACATTTCTAGAAGTGTTTGGAGCTTTTCTTGAGTCCTGTCCCCCCTTTTTCTTTAATGTTTTCCATTTTGTGGTGCCTTTCTTTGCGGTGAAGACATTTGGGAAGAAGACCAAGCTTTTAAAGTGAATTGTTGGAGCCAGTGCGGACTAATTGTTTGAGCATTGGACTATGACTATGGGTTCAAATCCCAGCTTGGCGGTGGAAACCCACTGGGGGACTTTGAGAGAGTCACACTCTCTCAGACTCAGAGGAAGGCCATCCATGGCAAGCCCCCTCTGAACAAACCTTGCCAATGAAACCCCAAGAGAGGGTGGCCAGGAGGCAGAAAGGACTTGAGGACACACAACAACAACAAAAAGTGGGTCTAGGAATCAGAGAAAAGGGTGAGTGAGTGGGAAGGGAGTGGGTGGATAGGGAAGGAATAGGGTCAAAGTCTGGGAAGGAGAAGGAGTTATTGGTGGGGGGGGGGAGAAATGGGGCCATGGAAACCCACTGGGTGGCTTTGGGGGAGTCACACTCTCTCAGCCTCAGAGGAAGGCCATGGCAAGCCTTTCCTGAACAAGTCTTTCTCTTGGCAAGAGAGAGAGGGAGAGAGGAAGGAAGGAAGAGAAGAAGGAGGCAGGGAGGGAGGGAGGGAAGGAAGAAAGGAAGGAAGGAAGGGGAAAGAAAGGGGGAAAGTAGGAAATAAGGAAGGAAGTAAAGAAGGAAGGAAGGAAGGGGAGGGAGGGACAGGAGGAAAGAAAGAGGGAGGGAAGGAAGAAAAAGGAGAGGAAGGAAAGATGGGGGAAAGAAAGAAGATAGAGGGAAGGAAGGAAGGAGGGAGAAGGGAGGCAGTCTGCACTCCACAACAAACTCCAGCTCCCAGAATTCCATAGCCTTGAGCCAGAAAGAGTTAAAGCAGTGCCAAACCAGGTTAATTCTCTAGTGTGGATGCAGCCCAGGAGTTGTAGAGCACAGCAAATTTCTTCTCTCCTTTCAGCCTCAGCAAGCAGCTCTCTCTTCCTGCTACTTGGAGGCTGGCAGTGCTGCTGGCTGCTCTGTTTGGCTGATTCTATGATCCTCAGGATAAAGCCACTCTCTTTCTTTCTCTCTCTCTGGCGCCCCTAGAGGTTGGCACCCTAGGCAGCTGCCTAGTTCGCCTATATGGACAAGCCGGCCCTGGCTGTACACATTCATGCAGCATCTTCCTTTGCATGCATGTAGCATGAGGAAGATAATGGTAGCAAATCTTGAAGCTGGAATCATAATAATATTAGACTAATATGTGATACCAGAATAAAACAGAACCCTAACCAAAACTAATTTAAAACCAAAACCAGAACATAAATAATTTCAACGTCGTACTGGAAGAAGCTTTTTGCTACAGGCATAGGTCAATATTGTCTTTTTGAGGGGTGATTTTAGTTCTAAACCTTTATGTTACTTATTTTGACTTTTATTCACTAAAGTACAAACTGGTTGCAATTCTGTAAATGCCAAGTGTCATGTACTGAAGAGTAGTGATTTAATGAGGCATTCTTACCTGCTCAAAAACTTTAAGCCTGATAGAAGGAGACCCTCCATTTACATATCACCAAAAAGAAAGGAAGAGATGGAAAGAGGAAGAAATGGGGGGTGGGTGGGGGGAATAAATAGTGTCTATAATATCCAAAGAGAAGCACTGTCCTTATAATTTGTCTAAACTGATTTCATACACTTACCACATACCACTGACAGCTCACAATGTTATTTTATCCATCCTTCAGTGGCCTCAAGAAAGGAAAACTAGGTTAAGCTTCCACTCCCTCCTCTTTCTCTAATACAGGCGATGAAATTACACATGAGCTCAAGCTATAATGAAGAGCAAAGTTATTCCCTTCTATTTACGTTCACTTGGCATCTTTTACTAGCTGAGGAGGAGGCAGGAAAAGATATTGCTCAGAAAAATCAATAAGAACGACCTAGACTCTAAGGCTTACTCACACTGTGTGGGATAAAATAAATGAAGTTTGTTTTACCTTTATAGATTGAAGTTCTGTTCACAGTTTTTCATATGTTAGCATAATGTTGATGATAGACTCAACATGCAGAATACACTGAGCACAAGCTAGGCCATGTGGTATATAGGTGCACCATAAAAAAGTAGAACAACTTCTAATCTATGCCTGTGTATAAATGGAAAACAATAAGAGCAACCCCCTTTTGTCTATTCCTTCAGGCAATGAAGAAAGTATTTATGAGGTTGCCAAGGCACTGAAACTGGAGCTTGGAACAGTACTTTTTGGAGTAGGAGGACCCTGGAAATTAGCTGGAAGATTTTGATTACTTTTCCTAATACATATATAACCTAAAGATTTCTTTTCCATGTTTTAAATGAGACATTCTGATTCCTTCCACTGAAGTAAGTGGGATGGAAGCTTGTTCAGCATCAAAGTCAAAGTTTTGCATGACATGAAAATGATTTTCACTAGGACTTTTTAGTCTTGGGTGGGGAATATTGAGTGGCCTTCTCTGAACATATGGTAGGCGAGGTACAGAGCATCAAAAAGAGGCACCTCCCTGGTGCCTCTCTTTGCTCTGTAGGAATGCTGCAGCAACTAAATTGTGCACGCCCCGCCCTTGAGCAACCCTAGCACGACATGGTCATGCCACAAAGGGCCCATCTGTACTGGGCCCTTGTTACTTGCTTAATTTGTTTATATAAAGTGACTACATTTGGAGTTCCAACAGTTTCCTCTGATAAATTCTTTTGCATGTCTAGCCACACAAATTACTTGCCACTTAGGAAGAAAGAGGGGCATAGTTCAGTGCCGGAACACATACTTTGCTTGCATGCAGTCTTGAGCTTATTTCCCACCCTTTAATGATGAAGAATATGGATTAAAGGGCTAGGAAAATCCTTTCCCACAGATCCCAACAACTCATGATCAGAGAAGCTAATTAGGCATACTGAGAGAAAATGATAAGCCAGTATGAGAAATGGTAAACCAGTATTGTGGGGCATGGCAACCGTATGCCACATGCCCTGACTTCACGTCCAAGCCGCGGTCATGCTGCCCACCCAGACAGCATGTGGTATGGATATGCTCCTACAGGGCAGCATTTATTCATGCTGTGCCCAAAAAAAAAAAAAAAAAAAAAAAAATCGAGCAAAAGTGCCGCTGTGGCAGCAAGGGCAACTTTTTGTTGGCTCGAAAAGAAGTATTTTGCTGTTTCTTTTTGAGCCAGCAAACCAACAGATCAGGGCTTCAGTGTGCGGGTGCTGTGGCCCCGATCCGGCACTCAAAGGGGAGGTGGCAAGCTGCTCCAAAGATGCTGTCTGTTCAGCCCTTAAGAATCTGCAGACACTTGACATCATTTCCTGGCAAGCATCAGAATTTGGTACTGAATATATGCATACAACCAAGTATGTCATGAAGGCATATATGACTGCATTTAAATAAATCTGGTGCTGAAATCACTCTAATGAGTACCTGTCTTCCAATTTTATGCTATCTCCACCTTCAATTTCTGGAGACAGCAAGCAGAGTCAGTGTCACCACAGGGAACCCTAATTTGTGGATGTTCGTGCATATAATGAGTTACCTTAGTGTTAGATTGACAGTTATGAGGGGAAGAAAGATATATCTGTTTATATCTTGAACAGACATCCATGGCTTTTTATTCTGAGTTCAAATGGAACTGTGGTTCTTGCTAATGCTGCACCTACACATAATAATCTTCAGGAATTTTCTTTAGTTCTTATTTAGATTCTACCTATAACTTACTCTTGTAAATTCAATGGTCCTTCCATTGAAAATCCTGGTTTCTTTTTTCTTTTCTTATCAGGGACAAGTGACCTTTCATGAACCTCTACAAGAATACCCAAGTTTTCCTTTTTTAAAACTTTCCCTGTATCACTATAATATATACCTATAAGCCAATGCCTTCTTGCTTTTTTCATTCAAATGAACCATTGTACTGGTGCTCTAAGCTCTAAGGGGCTCTCATTCTTCACAGGATATAATGGCAGTTCTGACAAGCTTCAAGGTAACCAGAGATATATCACAGAAGGAGGACACATTGATAGGAAAGTTGTGATCCATGCTCCAACTAAAACTTATCTCTTCTTTGCTTTTTCTTTCAGATTTTGACTCCTACTCTTCCAGAACAGAGGCCAGTTATTCATTATACACAGACACACACATTCACATGCACTTCTCTCACAACAGGAATCTACTTTTTGGAATGAAAAGGTCCAGTGTTTCTAATCAGTAGACAAAGTAGACAACGTGATACCTTCTAATCCTCTAGTTCTAATTTAAATAATTGCACTTCTAATCAGCAGGTAATTCTATACAACTTAAAAGTGTGCACTTTTCATTCTTTTCATCAACAAGAAAGCCCTTTAAACATGTTTTATTTTATTTTTTAAACTGAACCAAGCTATAATAGAAGAGAGACTAAGTATAATTTGGAGGTAGAGGGTGGTGGCGGAGGAAGCAATGAGCCTTTGCAAGCAGAATGATATACACAGTTGCTAGTTTCTTGCTAGCAAGCATTTACTGGGGACTCCAATCATTTACTGCTAAACAATGTTCAACAGAGGGACTCACCTCCCAAAGTGAGCCTTGATTTTGTTGTCAGACCAAATTGGTGACTAAATGTCATCTGGTAAATAGTGTGTCCTAGAGCTGGGCAGAGTATGAACCCCAAGCTGCTGTTCAATTGGAACTCTCATCATGTCTCACCAGTCATCTGTTTGGAAATGATGGACATATTAGAGGGTCAGAGTTTCCACCACTGTGTCCTAAATAGAAGGCTTAAGACAAGTGCCATATCTTGGGGTCATGCTACACAACCACACTGCCAGTTACTAATCTTATCCCTGATTGTTCAGTAGACAGCTTGCAGAGAGCAATGCTAGGAGCAACAGACTACAGTAGGGAGAAGCAGTTACATACACATTGAGCCAGCCTTGGTTAAAGCTAGTCAAGGGAGCTCACCAGTATCCAACAGTCAAGATAATTGAGTCACAGGGGAAAAACAAAGAGATGTCCACCATAAGCAAGTTCAAAAGCCAAGAAGCCATATAAATCCATGAGCAGGAAGTGCACAAAATCCAGGGAGAATGGACAGCAATGAACATCAAAAATATGTAGCAGCTCCTATGGGATGTGTCTGAACTTGGGACACCAGGTACTTGATTATTCTTTTATTTGAAAAAGTGGTTCTTATGCCACTTTATCTTATCATGATGCCATTTCACAAATGGCAGGGCTTTATCCTTAGTGTCCTTCAGTTCTGTCTAAGATGGGATCCAACTTGCTGACATTCCTCATCAGCCACTAGCTGCTCAGCTTCAGAGTCAAGATGAGCTAACATTCTATATATAATGTCTCTGCTTTTGATTCCTCAAACTCTATGAAGTACATGCAAGGTTGATAAAAGAAAATTTGAAGGCAATGAATGAAAAATACCTGAAGATATATATATATACATTACAGAATCCTGTAGCAAATAGCAGTGTTAATTGGGAGAACTGGTTGAGAACTGTTACTTCTTTTAAAAAGATGTTCTCACAAGAAAGTGGCTTGATGATTTTGGTCCTATGGCCACTGTCATGGTTTCTCCTCACTAGCCCATTTGAACTAGCAGCAATCCACAAGCCCCCTGTGTAGACTATGGTTGTCCAGTGTGTGCTGAGAAGCTGATGATGGTGGTTGCATCTGATAGTCATATCAGGGTAGGAGGAACAGAGGGGAAGCAAAATTTCCTCTGGAAAGCTTGAAGTGATAATACATTTATCTCTCTGGCTCTCTGGCTTTGCTTCGCGAATGAAGATTCAGGAAGGACTCATCCCGCGCTTTGTACAAGCGTATTGGTGACTAAAAAGGCCAATCTGGGACAAACACATCCGGTTGCAGAAAGTACAGTGGAAAGTCTCCTTGGGTGATGTTTCCGGGTTGTGGTTCTTTCTGTGTTGTTGTTTCTCTTCGAGACTCATTTGCTGTGAGCTTTCGAAAAAGGCTGCAGCATCGTGGATAGTGCGTCTCCATGCCTCCCGATGCGAGGCCAGGGTGGACCATTGTTGGTGATCAATTTGGCCAAGCCTAAGATGTTGTTTCAGGGAGTCCTTGTATCTCTTCTTCGGGGCGCCCCTCTTACGCTGACCCATGGCGAGTTCACCATAGAATACTATTTTTGGGAGATGATGGTCCTTCATCCTAGAAACGTGTCCTGCCCAGAGCAGCTGCGTCCTCAATAGCATGGCCTCAATGCTGGTGATCCCTACTTCCTCAAGGACAGCAACATTCATCACATAGTCAGTCCAGTGTATATTTAGAATTGTGCGTAAACAGCGCTGATGAAAGCGTTCAAGGAGTCGTGGGTGTTGGCGATAGGTGACCCATGTTTCAGACCTGTAGAAGAGAATAGACAGTACAATGGCTCTGTACACACTGGTTTTTGTGCTTCGCCTCAAGTGTTTGTTACTCCAGACTCTTTTGTGAAGCCTTCCGAATGCACTATATGCCTTTGCCAATCTGTGATCGATCTCTTTATCAATCTTGGCGTCTGAGGAGATGATGTTCCCAGGTAGGTGAACTGCTGGACGGACTTAAGCACAGATGTGCCTACAGTGATGTGGGGATGGTAGTGTTCTTCCTGAGGTGCCGGCTGGTAGAGAACTTCCCTTTTCTTCAGACTGACTTCTAGTCCAAAGAGCTCTGCAGCTGTTGCAAAACAAGATGTTAGGCGCTGCAGGGCTGCTTCCGTATGGGCAACGAGGGCAGCATCGCCAGCAAAAAGCAGCTCACGGACTAGATAGTTTAGAGTCTTAGTGCGGGCTCTCAGGCAGCTTAAGTTAAACAGGCTACCATCAGTATGGTAGCGTATATAAATGACGTATTCTTCTTTGAGATCTGCCATAGCCCTTTGGAGCATCATGCTGAAGAAGATTGTAAACAGAGTTGGAGCGAGAACACAACCTTGTTTCACACCATTAGTTATTAGAAAGGGCTCCGAGAGAGCATCGCCATATCTGACTTGACCTTGCTGGCCTTCATGTAGCAGGATGATCATTTTGAGGAATTTGGGTGGGCAACCTAGTCGTTCCAGGATCTGCCATTATTATTATTATTATTAACCTTTATTTATGAAGCGCTGTAAATTTACACAGCGCTGTACATGCAATCTTTTTAGTTAGATGGTTCCCTGCCCTCAGGCTTACAATCTAAAAAGACATGCCACAGACCTTTTCTACTCACAGTGTCGAAGGCTTTGGTGAGGTCGACAAATATTACATAGTCTTTTGTTCTGCTCTTTACATTTCTCTTGCAGTTGTCTAAGAGCAAATACCATGTCTGTAGTGCTCCTATTAGCTCTAAAGCTGCATTGGCTTTCAGGGAGAAGTCCATCTGCAACAGTTGGGACTAATCTGTTCAGCAGTATCCTTGCGAGGATTTTTCCAGCAATGGAGAGCAGTGTTGTACCTCGATAGTTTGAGCAATCCGATTTTGCTCCTTTTTTCTTGTACAGGGTGATGATGACTGCATCTCGGAGATCTGATGGCAGTTCACCTTTTTCCCAGTAACTCACAAGGAGCTCGTGGAGTTTAGCATGGAGTACATGTTTCCAAGCTTCAGGTGGAATTCCATCGATCCCGGCAGCCTTGCCATTTTTCATCTGCTGTATGGCCTTAACGGTTTCTTCCAAAGTGGGAGCTATGTCCAATTCCTTCTTCATCGGTTGTTGTGTCATATGTTGAATAGCTGAGTCTTGGACTACTCAGTTGGCACTAAAGAGGCTTTGGAAATGTTCAGCCCATCGGTTCAGAATGGAAGCTTTATCTGTGATTAGTGTTTGACCATCTGTACTGTACAGGGAGCTTTGGATCTGATATGTGGGTCCAAACACTGCTTTAAGAGCTTCATAAAATCCTCTGGAATCACCCAGATCTGCACAACGTTGTGTCTTTTCTGCTAAATTGATCCACCACTTGTTCTGAATGTCTGAGAGTTTTTGTTGGAGTTGACTACATGCAAGGCGAAAGGCTGCTTTTTTTACATGGCAGGATGGCTGGGCGAGGTGTGCCTGGTGAGCAATTCTCTTCTTTGCCAACAGCTCCTGGATCTCTTGGTTGTTTTCATCAAACCAGTCTTGGTTTTTCTTGAGGGAGAACCCTAAGGATTCTTCCGCAGATTGCAGGATGCTGTTTTTGATATGTTGCCAAAGCACTGTAGGAGAAGAGTCTACAGGATGGTCTTCAAGTTTTGTTTGCAAATTTGCCTGGAAGTTGTCTCTTATGGCAGCTTGTTGAAGATTGTTGACTTGGAGTCTCCTCTTTAGGATGCCACCCCTCTTAGGTTTGAACTGAAAATGAAGATTTAGTTTGCATCTTTTGAGGCGATGATCTGTTTGACATTCTGCACTGGGCATCACTCGGGTATGACGGACATCGCAAATATTTCTCTGGCACACTAGGATATAGTCAATGAGGTGCCAGTGTTTGGATCGGGGATGCATCCAGGTTGTCTTCAGGCTATCTTTCTGCTGAAAGATGGTGTTTGTAATAGTCAGCTGCTGTTCTGCACAAAACTCTAGCAGGAGGCATCCGTTATCATTACAGTTTCCAACACCATGCTTGCCTAAAACACCTTTCCAGGCTTCGAAGTTCTTTCCTACTCTGGCATTGAAATCACCAAGGATAATGATTTTGTCTTCTGCAGGGACTTTCTGTATAAGGTGGCATAGGTCTGAGTAGAATTTGTCTTTCTCTGCAGGGTTGGCTTGCATAGTTGGGGCATATATACTGAAGAGAACAACATGTGGGAGGAGTAAGGAGATAATACAATCAGAGTGTCCTGTTGGCAAGGTTTCGAGTTTGGAGGCAATGACGTTTTTGATCATAAAGCCTACACCTGAAAGATGTTTTTCAGTTTTGGGTTTGCCAGACCAGTAGAGTGTGTAGCTGGCACTGTATTCTTTAAGGCTGCCTTCCTTGTGAAGATGAACTTCACTAAGAGCAGCGATGTCGATGTTAAGTTGTGACAGTTCATGGGCTATTAGGGCATAATGACGCTCAGGACATCCACTATCTGCAGAATCTTGCATGGTTCTGATGTTCCAGCATGCAAGCATTAGTCTATTTGCACCTTTGGAGGCTGGTGTGTGCCTTTGTCTCTTTGTCTTTGTTTGACCGCATCAGAAGATGCCCGTTGGCTGCGGCTAGCCAACCGGGTTGTTGGGGATGAACTTTCTTTAGGCCACCTTTTCTAGGCCCCTCTCCATATGGAGCAAGCAGTGCTCTCCTTAAAAAAGGCTGCTTGGTCATTCAGGATGCTGCCGAACAAGACTGTCATCCCCGGTCAGTCTTAAGCGACCAAATTCCTGAACTGCCTGCATGCAGGGTTGGGTCTGAGACTTCCAGTGCATCTTTACATCTGCCGTTTCGTCCCTCGCCTATCGCTACCGGGCTTTCAGAGAGTGGATGTATCCTTCGAGCCTGTGCAATGGATTTTTCTGGTGGAGCGCAGCAAGCACAGAACTGGCCTCACCCTTTAAACCAGAGGTTCGTCTGCTGAGGCCTTGACAAGCATGGATGGTAGCAGCGAGGTCCTCGGGTCGTAGGTTTGGTTAGAGTTGACCTTAGATGGTTGACCTTACAGGGTTAGACGAGCACCATCTGCCCGGGTTTGGGATTAGAGTTTTCCTTCTCCTAGGATGGTTGCCATAAGGCTAGAGAACCCATCCTGGCCTTTGGCACTCTTGGTCAGACCCTTCAGGTGTGACTTGTCTGGCATGGGGGGGCCCTGCCGGTGGCTATTATACCACTGCCAGCATAGCTCACAACATCATTACGGTGCGCAAGCCTCTCCCCCATGACAAGGGGGCATCAATGGAGAGGAATATATTTATAATGGAACAATAAATAGATGTCTGTATAATTGCCCAGAAAGAAGAGAGACATCTAGGCAAAGGCTCTGTAGGATGGAGCTGATAGCTGTGGGACGGTAATGTGAAACAGTTCAGACTTTCTCACAGAGGGTCTGCTTTTTGAGCATATGTTCAGCTTTACCAAGGACCCCATTTGAAAGACCTCTATTCTAAAGCTGGTGTAAACATAAAGAGTCAAAAGACTGGAGAATAGGGTCCTTGAGACTGCCCAGCAAAACTACAACTTCAACAGCCCCCCAAGGAAGTGAACAGATCACCTGATCCACACTATCTTCTCCACTATGGGAAGATATAGGGATGGCCCACATGTTCTCTCATTCAGGACAGGTTGAGATGTGTGTGTGTGTGTGTGAGAGAGAGAGAGAGAGAGAGAGAGAGAGATTTAAATTACAGTTTTTTGAGGTGTTTGGGGGGATGCCAGCCACAGATGCTGGTTTAACATCAGGAATAAACTCTTCCAAACTCCACAAAAAACTCTGGATTCCAGCAGTGAAAGCCTTTGGCTTCACATTGATTTAAAATTGTTTTAGTCCTTCTCCAGCAAGTGAGAGGTCTGTTATCTGCAGGAAGAGGAGACTCATTAAAGTGTTTTGTTCCCATCACAACTTTATCATCTGCCTGTTAAAACATTTTGGAATTGCCCAAGAGCAGCTAAAATCACTCATCCCAAGAAAGAGGCAAGTTCCTTACATGAACGGAGTTTGGATAAGTGCTGGGGTAAACACTTTATTTCTATTATTATTATTATTACCATCAGCATGCCCAAAGCTTTGTCTGCTCCTTGTATTTTTAAATTAAGGAATAG
Source organism: Sceloporus undulatus (assembly GCF_019175285.1). Classification (NCBI taxonomy): domain Eukaryota; kingdom Metazoa; phylum Chordata; class Lepidosauria; order Squamata; family Phrynosomatidae; genus Sceloporus; species Sceloporus undulatus. Next base: position 51,635,148 of record NC_056525.1, read on the forward strand.
ATATAAAGATTACTTTCCTTCCCCATATAAGTCTCCACATATCACACTTATGACCCACACTCATAGGCTTCTCATTGTTCCTCCCTTTCCCTTTCTCCTAAAGAGATTCTATGACTGACTCAGCTGCATAACAGGTCTGGAACATTAGTGATAAAGCATATTGGGAGAAAATGGTAAATAAGAAAAAAAAGTATGGAAATATCATGCCAGTAGAATAGAATTGAACAGAAAATGTATGCTTGTCACAGCTTGCCTTTTGATTCAGTTCTTCAAAACATAGCAAGCAACCCTGGTAATATCAGCTTGTCAGAGAAATAGAGAATGGAATGCCGCAAGGAGATAAATCAGTGAAGACTAATGAAAATATGTCTAGCTATGCCTAGTTATGGCTAGTGCTTGGTACACTTAGAGACTTTCCAAGTTCATACAAGTTCCTGAAGTTTGGATGTCTTATTGATGTCATGAATCCTAACACACCTCTCTGCCAAAAGGTACCCTCTGTTTTTGAGTTGCCAACTAAAGTGGAAGTCATTATGAGATAGCAGTACATCTGTTTAGTTTGCATGCTCTAAAAATGTGACCTGCTACTTAGTAACACTGTACCTACACAGAGTAAGTTTCTCCATAATTAGCATGTCTGTTTCTTATCTTTCTGTCAGTCTTTTGGGTCGTGAGACCACTAGGACCTATTCACTGCAGCAAATAAAATTTTCTTCCTTCCTGTGTGGTAAATTGGTTTAATCACACAGGGGCAAGAAACTCATATCTTTTTAGATATCACTAGAAGCAAGTAATATGTGGCTGTTTCACACTGCAGTTATAGCATTATGTTTCCACTGTAATTGGAATGATTCTTTAACTGTGGAATCCTGGGATTTGCAACTGAGTGATAGGCCTTGAGAATTCTCAGCCAGAAAGCCCTAGTGCCTCACGCATCTACTAGTATCAACGTTACATAAGATGTAGCCATGACAGTTAAAGTTGAATGATAGCACTACAACTGTATGGTGTGCAGTGGTCCCTGAATTAATGTAAGAGGTGTGTGGCTCGACCTGTTGCATGATCCTATGTGGTGATATGATAAGGGTACTCTGCCAGGGATATAATTCTTCACTAAGTTCCTTCTCAAAGGAAGCACTGATTAATGTTAGCAATATTCTTCCCAAATAAGAAAACCCTTTTTAAAAAACCATGCTGTTTTCAAAGCCTATTTCCAATTCATTTGGTCCAAAATTCAGATGTAGTTGTCTTCTGCATAAAACAGCCTTTTACAATATTTTCTGCACAGAAGAAAATTGTGTTTTACATCCAGGAAACATATTTTCTCTGCATGAATGTTATTTTCTGAACAGAAAAATACTGTTTCTGTACAAGAAATTTGTTTTCTGAGCAGGAAAAAGCTGTTTGCCATGGTGAAGGAGAAATGTACTTTTTTGTTTTTTGTTTGTTACAGAATAAGTCTGAAACTGTCAACAGTCTTCAAAAATTACATCAGGAAAAAAAATTAAAATGGTAGACAAGATTAGGTCTAAGTAAAGGTGAAGTGATGCATACTAGGACCAAAACAAAACTTCCTATGTGTACTGATTGGATTTGAACTGACAGCAACTGACCAAGAAAGGATATTGCGGTTGTCATAGATAATTCAATAAAACATCAACCTAGCATATAGCTGCTGTTTTTAAAAAGGCAAAACACTTCTACCAAACTCATTCTGAGAGAAGCAATGAGAACAGCTCCCTCACTCTCTGGAATCTCATATCACTGAATGCCTAGTTAACTGAAAGAATTTGCTGCCACAGTACATGCAGCATTGGTGGTCACATGGTTTGAAAATAGTTTGTTAGATTTGAAACAAATTCACTAGAGGAAAGGTTATCAGTGTCTGTTAGAGTGAAATGTTTCAGTTCTAAAATATTGTTATCAAACATGGCAAATACATCTCAATGCTTTGGGCATCAACCTCTCACAAAAATGGCCCATCCTAGCCTGTTCCATTCTATTAGGCTTCTGCACACTCCTAGAGCCATCACATTATCACCTCTTTCTCTCCACCCAATCTTGTGTCCCCCTTCACAGTTGCTCCTACTGCAAACTTCCTCCACCTTGTTTATTTCTCTCTCATCCAGCTTTTTTTTCTTGCAACACCAACAACATCAGCTCCCTTTATCTACCTGCTCTCTGTTTAAAGCAACACTGAAAGCTTTGCAGGAAGGCAGCAGCATAAAGTGAAGCAATGGGAGAAGAGGAAGAGAAATTTGGATGGGCAGCTGCTGTTTCAAGGGAGGTAAAAAGGAAAGTAGGAAGTGTAGCAAATGGGTGCAGGTTGGAAAAGAGGGGGGTATGGCATCATAAGGTGAGGAAAAAGTGAGGTGAAGGGAGTGTGAAGCACACAAGTAGTGGAGTGCCAAAAGCAAGAGTAGGGAATATGGCAAAGGTGCAAAGCGAGACTGGCAGTGGCATCACTAGGGCTGGCATCACCTGTTGTGGTAACTCATGGTGTTACCCCACCCCCCATTGACCCATACTACACCATACACAATACTTAGTAATGTTTTTTCTACTAATGTTACTCATAAATCATAATTTCCATGTATCACTGAATGTAATGGACAAAAACAGCTAGCAAAATTAAAATTGTATCTCTAAATTGCATTATCATATGCACCACCTAAATGTATTTACATGTGCATAGTTTCATGAGGTTAAAGTGAAAATTTGATAAATGTGATGTTTTAACAGAAAATTTAGAAGAATTTTAAACAATCTCTTCAGCATTTTAAAGGGACCTGGGCAAATGCCACAGCCTGTACCTGCCAAAAGACAGATGTTTGGGGAGAAGTGGTGACATCTTCCCTTAGGGTGTCACCTGGTTTAGCCTGTACGCACACACCACACACCCTGCTATGCCCTTGGTGTGAGGCATTGCAATGGCATGAGGTGATGCACAAGAGAGGAAAAGTGGCTGCAAAGAACAAGAGTAGTGGGTACAAGATGAAGCAAACTGCAAAGAAAGAAGATATATTTTGTATGCTGGTTCTTACTTTCCTCTCCATTTTACCCTGACAACTACTTTCAGGGATTTCCTGTGATATATTCATGGATCTGTGCCTTTTTGTCATCAGGAAAAAAATGATGTCAAAAGATTTAAAGTCATCTGATGAGAATACAGTAGCATTAGAAATGTTTGTGCATTACAAAAATGTTTTTGTTATTGTTTACCATATCAAGAATGTACATAGCCACTTAACATGGTTCTTTTCCTGATATTAATTCCCACAACAATCCTATAAGATAGATTTTCAGAAAGGTATGGATGGTCCAAGGTGACATGATAAATTCCATGATCAAACAGGAATTTAAATGTGGGCCTCACTGTTTCAAGTCCAGCACTATAGTTCTATTAGTTCGTTAAGAGTAGTTACTATAGGAATGATATGAAAGCTGAAACATAGTGAAAGAAAAAAAGAGTTCAGTGACTATTATTATTATTATTATTATTATTATTATTATTATTATTATTATTAAGCTTTATTTATATAGTGCTGTAAATTTACACAGCACTGTACATACAATCTTTTTAATTAGACGGTTCCCTGCCCTCAGGCTTACAATCTAAGAAGACACGACACAAAAGGGGAAGGGAGTGGAGGATGGAGCGAGATGCCTTCTGGGAAGGGCTCAGTTCCTTTGGGGAGGCCTGATGTGTTGAATTTGCAAATTAATTATAGGTATAATTATAATAATTTCTATGCAGGAATTTAAGAGGCTAGAATAAGGCAACCCTAAATAAAAAAAGAGAAGTACATTTGTTCAGTACATTTCTTCTCTTTTCTGCTCTCCATCTTTGGTTTTTATTACTGGTAAAGAGAAACAATGACATTATGATGTGATAACATATGCAACAGGCCACAGGTTACGGACTCTTTTGTCATAATGCCATGTTGAGTATAAAAAGTAGGTCTAATCTCACGATAGATATTGGTCCGGAATGAGAATTTATTATATTCAATTTCAACTTTTTTTTCTGATCTAGCTTTCTCACTAAGGGGCGAAACAGATGGGTGAAAAGGGGCATCTTAGAGCAGCTCCTTTTAGGCTGGATTGGGGCTGGGGCCCAGCCCCAATCGAACCAGATTCCACCCCAAAAAGGAGCATATCTCCTTTTTGGGGTGGAAAAAAGCCACTCCTTCTCCTGAAGAGCCTGCTTTTTCCCTGGAATAGCCAGCTCTGGAGCAAGTGGCATATAAATGACACACCTCCAACTGGGAGAGAAGCCAGCCAGCATATAATCACCAGTCAGGCTTCTGTCTAGCTTGGGGGGCATGGCACATCTAAAACAAAACCCCAAAAACTCCTAAAGCCACCTTTTGAGCATCTCAGCCATTAGTATTTAATGCATCCATACCCTGCCCCCATTTAGATTCATGTATAGTCGGTCCTCTGTATCCGCAGATTCTTTATCCACAGATTTAAACATCCACAGCCTGAAAATATTTTTTTTTAAAAAAGTATATATTCTAAATAGCAAGCCTTGATTTTACCATTTTATATATGAGACACCATTTTACAATGACATTGTATTTAATGGGACTTGAGCATCCATGGATTTTGGTATCCATTGGGTGTCCTGGAACCAAACCGCAGTGGATGCCAAAGGCCTGCTGTATTTCAATAAGATTTCATTTGTATGCATCTAATTCCTGTTTATTTACCTTCTGTTTATTTAATTCATATATTCTAGTAACTAATCTACAAACTGTGTACATGAACTTAAATAATACTGAATTCATAAATTACAAATGATGAAATTTGAATTCATGAATGGCAAACACCAACAGTACAATTCATGAATTGCAAATGCAAAAATTTGTATTCATAAACAACTCAAAAATATTGCCATGAACATTTCAACAGCTAAATTTGAAATATAATTAAACTTACAAATATGTATGTATCACACAATAACTCTGTTCAGTAGTTTCAAATAAAGTATTAAGTAGCTTTTTCAGTCTATTTGGACTATTCTTTCAAAGAATGTTTTAAAAATATATGGAAAATCATTGAAAGATTTCTTGAAGATCATAAAACATTGATGAGGAGAATCCAAGAGAGGGAAGAATTTTTGCAAAGAGTAAGTTGTGACTTACTCTTTGCAAAACAAAATGCAGATGGATAGTTTCTTTTGTTTTTTGCACATAAAACAGCATTTTTTCACAGAAAAGTGGATTTCTATACAAAAACATTTCTTCATAGTAAACAAGTTTTCTACACAACATTTCTATACAAACAAAATGCCATTTTCTCTGCAGAAAATGGTGTTTTCCACACAAACAAAACCAAGGCTACTTCACTACTATGCCTTGGCATGAAACCATGCTGAAATTGGTACAGGTAATACATTTCCACTAGATGCTCAAGCACATAGTTCAAAAAGGGGATATTAACAATAGGGTGGTAGTTCTTTCATATCACTATTCCACAGGGAGTTCTTCTTCAGGAAAGGGTGCACTACTGCTTCCTTCAAGTCAGCAAGTATCTCCCCATGGCACAATAAAACATTTGCCACCCTTCTGTACCCCACCCAATAATTAGCTTCTGATATATTTAACCAGCCAAGATAGTCAAGTATCATTGTGGAGAGCAGACAGGCTAGGTTAGGACAGGCTAGCAACAGCCAAATGTTGGCTGGTAAGAAGAGGAAAATTCCATTAGTGATAGTTGGAAGTCAGATAGGATTTTGTTTTCAGACAGTTAGGGTCTGACTGACAGTCCAGAGGTTAGGGAGTGTGAGAGCTAAAGTTGAGAAGGAAACAACTTAGCTCTGTGTCAGGGAACAAATTGAGGAGTGAGGGACTTGGTTCCAATATAACACTCCAAATGAGGGAGTTGCTAGTTTGATATCCTGAGGGATAGGTTTAGCCTGAGAGCTAGAACAGAGATAGGGATTTGGATTAAGACCAAGAAGGTTCTGTTTCATCCAGAGAAGGACAGTTGGAGTAAGGCTTCCAGAGAGAGGCAGGGACAGTTAGGGGTAGAGTCTAAAAGTGAGAGACTCCCTACCGGTAACCATTCAGAACTCAGAGAGAGAGAGAGAGTGTTGCTGGAGTGGGATAACCTGTGGAATTTAATTAGCTTAGTTGGCTAAGGTAGAGATAGGTTTGAGAAGGGAACCTAATACCAAGTTTGTGAGAGTCTTAAGTAGAAGTAGCTGATATTTTCTATAGGAAGTGACAGTAAAGTAACAATGTATAACTGAATGCAACAAAGTAAAACTGAACAAGCAAAACGTTGCCAAAACTCTGTTTAAATAAAGTTTTATTGTTACTTCTTAAAAGCTTGAGTGGGTCTGAATACTTACCACACTACTAACAATTTCAAAACAGATTTTAAGAGTAACGTGGCAGTCAATAAAAAGGTGGCAGGATCACAAGTTAAATACAATAGGGAATATAAGTGAAGGGTCTTGACATAAATTGGAGGCAGCGGTGGGATAAGAAAACCCATGAGGCTGCCACAGTAGGAAAGTAGTTGGGTGAGTGGGTCTCACCATCATAATCATACTTACATGATGCTTACATGATGGAAGTTGAAATGATTAAACTATCTTGTCCACATCACCAGGACACATTTCATTCCCAAAAAACTGACTATATGAAACACTGGGGACTTCTCCAGATTCTGTGATATGTGTGGTTGCAAATATGAGTGACTTTCTCCTCATGTTTCCACTTCTGGACTCTCTGCGTTCGAACCTAATATGCTTCTTACCTCTTTGAATAAAACTGTTGGGCAGCATGTCAAGGATGAAATAATCTAAGCTTTTTCATTTCCTCTCATTGCCGCATAATAGCTGAAGAGTGCTTGCCAATTTTTAATTTCTTTAGTTTTTTGGTTTTTTTTTTACTTTTGGCTCTGTGATCTATCTGCTGTCTAGCCATTGCCAGTCTATTTCATTGTCTGTAGCTCCACATCATGGGATTGGGCATTTAGAAATGATGATATAAATGGCCCTTTCCATCTCATCATTCCATGGTGAGCCCACAGCCTCAAGAAATCTTTCAGATTCCATTGGTCTCCAGGGAAAGACCATTTCCCCATCACTATATGGAAGGGCTACTACAACCAAACCAGATTTCGTAAGAAAGTGATCTGCCAACCATAGCAGGGGTTGACCCCTTTCCCCCCAAATCCAAATCATTCCCAACATGTCCAACAGTTCAAGGATATGTTCTGTCACATGCATTGGGACAGTGATGTACTGAGACAACCACCTGGTTGTCATGGTAGCCATGAAGTCCCAATCTGGATCTGTTGGGACAGTTTCAGTATGGATAGTGAAGTCTTCCAGAACCTCAGTCCTGGGGTGAGGCCAGCTACAACAAGAAGACTGCTGGCAGAATCAGCATCATCCCCATTCTCTCTCTCTCTCACTTAGCACTAGGACAAGCCTCCAAACCTGGGGCTAGGGTGGATGGGTTTCATTTTAAAGGCAATGACATTCCTATAGATAATGGCAATTCCCCTCCAGCACCCAATCTAGGTGGGTGTTGCACCAAGTAGCCAGATGGACAAATCTCATGCAGATCCACTCAACCAAGATCATCGAAACAGGTCGCTGTAACACATACAGATCTGTCCCCTTTCCCCAACCAAGTCATAGATTGTAAAGTTGTAGACTTTAGAGTTGTTATTGAGAAAAAAATAAGTTTGCAAATTTATGAACACATGGATGTACTTGAATGGGAAAGTGGCAATAGAAAGCAGGGTTTACCACCAAACACACATTTGTTCATTGGGGGACACACAGTCCTTAAGTGTAGAGGTTATGTATAATGTGTATCAGTTGATTAGAGTTTGGATTCAGCCCAATGCAGCCAGAATTTTCTTCATACAGTTAATGTCCCATGACAATGTTTATTGAGGAATATCTGTGTTAGGCTCTTGCAGTGGTAACAACAAAGAGTTTGGGGCATCTTTTAGAGTAATAAAGGCGGTGTACAGACCACCCCTTTGGGGTGGCCTGCACCCGCCCCTTTCCCCGACAGATAGGGGCCTCAGCTGCCACAGCAGCAGCCCTGAGGCCCCGATCCGCCGCTTTTCCAGACCGTGGGGAAGTGGCAAAAGGCCGCTTCCCCACGGCCTGGAAAAGGATGTCCTTGGGGCTTCATGCCCCAAGGACACCCTGACAGTGGCGGGGAACAAAAGAAAGGGGCCAGTTGGCCCCTTTCTCCTTTGTGTCACTGGCGCAGCTGTGTAAAGGCTGTGCCAGTGACACAAACAATGGAAGGAGCTCCGTTTCGGAGCTCCTTCTGGTGCCACTGAAAGGGCACCACAGGCACCGGATGTCACATCCGCGCTGCCCCATTTGGAGGTGGCGCAGCCATGATGTCGTAATGGCAGCGCCCATCTAGAAAGGGCACCACCATTACAACATACTAAGGTTGCGGGGCATCTGGAAAGGACGCCCCGAGGCAACCCTAGTACGTGTGCAGGCCGGCGCAAAGCACCAGTCTGTACAGTGCCAAATATTACTTCAGCAGATATAACATGAAAGTGATTGGGGCATTGTGTGTATGTACAGGCTGGTGTTAGGTATCACACTCTGGTTCCTCAGTGTCTGTGCATTAGGTATGCCTCAGAATCATCCAAGTTCCAAATTGAATTCCTCTGTTCCTGACAGATTTGAGAAATGTGAATCAAAAGTGCGTTTTCTAAAGATGACCAGATTTGAATCTGATCCTCAATGCTTGTGAAAATTTGGATTCAGGGAAACACAAAGGCAGACAGTACATCTCCAAAAACAGATCCATATAATCAGTTAAATCAGATGGTCTCAAAAGCAAACTAGATAATAGAACCAGTTTCTGAACTAAATCAGGGGCATGGATGAAGAGGGACAACTTTATGAATGATTCATGGGCTGTTGCTAATTATGTGAAGAAAAAGCCTGACAGAAATATAATACTCTGGTGGTTTTTTTTTACTTGTCTCTTTAAAATACAGAGTTATTTTGAGTGTCAAAGTTTGGCATTACCTGAAAGTTTTTTAAAATGTACAGAATGAAAATAATCTTTATGAATTATTGGTTTGCCACAGTGGATGGGGAGACCCTGAAGAAGAAGCTGTACTTGTTTGCTCAGTACAGTAAAAAGAGAGAGAGAGAGGAAGAGCTGGAGAAGAAGGAGTGGGTACTTATAGTGGATTTTGTTTGTATCTATCTATTGTTTTTATTTTGGGCTTACAATTACCACTGAACAGCAAGATCTCTGTACTAGTGCTTTGTGGGGTGTGGAGAACTTTGGAAGACTGTATATGTGCTCAAAATATGCAGTATCATTGTGTTTTTTTAAAACAACTTTTAATGACAAATTGTTTAATTTTTTGTAATAGCGTTCGCAATATTCATTTATAAGTGGTCTCATAGACCTCAAGGTTGAAAGTTGAATATGAAAACTTTCAATCTTGTTTTTAATTTCAGTCTGACTAATCCATATTTGAACAGACTTTGATATTTAAAAACTGGAAATTTATCCTGGACCTGGATATTAAATGGCAAAAGTATCAGCAACAGACTGGTATCTGTGCAGTTGGGAAACATAAAACAGAGAGATAACCTGATTCAGTTCTGATGAGTCCAAATGTTCACTGGAAGAAATTCTCTGACTGAGTTTGAAAAAGAATATGACAGTGTATTTTCTTCTGTAACCAACATTTTGTGCAGACCTGAATGGGAGGGGACTGTTGGAATCCTGACATTAGCTGATCTGACTCTTTTCAATATTCAGCTGTTTATATCAATGCAAACTATTTTCTGAGCTTGTAGACTATTGTGGCTGCAGTCGGCTGGAACCAGGTTATTTCCCTATGGTCTTTTATGGTTTTGAACACATGGAAACCATCAGTAGGAAAACACTGGCATCTAACAGGTTTATGGGCAATTCAGTTTATTTTATTATCAAATTACATCAGAGTAATGTTGCCACTTGCATTACAAAATTCAGTTCCAGCAATTGCTACCCTGGGGTTACCCTCTCTTCTCCATATAACTCGCATTTATATCACTAATGGCAGTAATGTGTGAGCAGAAGAGGGAAAATAGGCCTTAAACATAGCAACAACATCTTGCTCAAGGAAAAATGGCAAGGTGCCTCGATATTTCTAAGATTTCTTGAGACTTATCAAATGTGTGCACTTCTCAGAGCCAAATGTAAATGAATGAAAATGAGAACCTGATGTGTCTCTTTTTCTGTACTATTTTTAATTTTAAGCATTGTTTGACATTCATATAGTGACAAAAAATGACATTGAGTATTTTGTTTGCCATCAGTTAGGTATGTATCTACAAAACCATCCAACTGGTTGGAAAAGTAGAACACTATTAAATATATTTAAATAGCTGGGATCAAACACTGTTGCAGCAGATTGTGTTATTTATTTATTTATTTATTATTAACATTTATTTATATAGCGCTGTAAAATTTTTACACAGTGCTTTACATACAGGAGATAAAATAGACACAAAACCTGTCAGATGGCATACAATCTACAAAACAAACAAGTTATAAAATTAAGGCATCACATAGCAGATTATGGTCCTGTAGGCTCTTGTTGGTAAACCACGGGTAGGCACCATGCAGCTTCTGGACCTGCTGTGTCCCTTAAGCCTGCTTTCAAGGTTATCTGGAGCCTCCATGCCTCCAACCCCAAATATTGGGGGCCAAAAGTAGCCAGTCATTTATCTCCCAATTTTCTTTGGTAGGGGCAGGTGGGGGAGGCAAGGAAAAGGCAAGTGCAGGTGCAGGGTGAGTGTGGTGTCTGGAGTCCCAGTGACTCAAGGGTACATCCTTGATTCCAGGAATTTGCCTACCAGTTTTAACTATTATGTTATACCGCTATCAAATGTGACTGCTTTTTCTGGGGTGCTTGCATTGTTACATTGCACTCACAGCTTGGAAAAGTTACTTTTATGATTACAAATCTCAGAATTCTCAGGAATTCTGGAATCCATTTACCCAGCTGCATGTCCTATTCTTGAAGCACTGTCTAATGCCAAGAAACATGATCAGGACCATACTTTTGTAATGAGTCAGTGCTCTGTAGGGCCAGGTATTATAAAGGCTTCACTGGAAAACTATCCTGGTTCCTGAGCTGATCTGGTCTTAGAGCAACTTGAGAGTTATCATCTTCTTGAAATACACGGGAGATGCTTGGTGGCTGAACCTTTTTGAAATACATGGGAGATGCTACCTCAAAGTGGGAGGTGCTTGGTAGCCAAACCTGACCCATTGATAGCGAATATAAAAGAGGGCTTAATGGGTTAGAGCTATGCTACATAGTAACAAAGTCCAAGTGTGTTCATTGAGATAAATATTAGGCCTGAGATAGACGGGCTGAAAGGGGCATGGCGGCGGCAATACTAAGGTTCCAGAGTGCACAGCAACTGCATTGTCCAGAACCCTAGTATGCAATGGCAGTGGCCTGATGGTGACATCCCGTCCACACGGGTGCCGCCATCTTGATGTAAAGGATGTACAGCATCCGCACATCACTTCATGTCCATTACATCACAAGTGTGCCAATGGAGCACTTGTGACGTAACCCAGGCGCCGCTAAAAGAACCCAGAAAAACTGAGTTCTTTTAACTCTGGATGGATGTTGCACAGTCTGGCACCTGAAGCGTCCCTCCGGAGGTAAAACGGGTGCCTGCAGACTGCCATTTTCGAGAGGTCTGTACTGCACCTTTGATAATGCAAAAGAGCATTCAGCAAAGATTCAGTGATGGCTGGTCATTTTGTAATGACAGAACTGATCAGATTCAATATGCTCTTTCCCCTGGAGGAGATAAAAAGTATGACCCCTTCCCACTATGTTTTTAGACAATTTGTATGGAAAATGACATGTATCATAAAGTTGTAAAGATGCAAAAACATTGGTCAAGAGCACAGGAGGTTGTATGAAGCAGTAAAGAAAAATTAAAGCAGTTAAAACAACTCACAACTTTCCTAAGTCTTAAGCCATCCTCTTGAGCTATAGCTGAAAATTTATTTTCCTTCATGTCATCAGATTCACAAAGACAAAATAGACAAAGGTAGGACATTTGAAAGGGGATGTGGAGATTGGTGCCTGAGGACAACATGAATTACTCTGCTGCTCAGGGGCTGGAACAAAGATCTCAAGTGATCCTGTATAGCACACACATACGAAAAAGGTTTCTTCTCCATAATTCTGTTGGCATTTATGGTGTTTTTTTTAAAAAATAGCTGCTGTACAGCTGTGAGCAAAAGAAACACAGCATAAGTCACGCAGCAGGAAGACCAGCTATTAGCTGGGAATGGTGGCAGCCATGGGTGAAAGCTGTTGATGATATACGTTGAAGAAATTTTCATGGCTTGAAATTATGCTAGTAGTTCCTTCTCTTTCTTTTTGCACATCAGACTTTCTGGAGACAAGAGGAAAGAAGGCATGACACATAAGCTGAAGCTAAGGCTGAGTCAAAAGGAAAGGTGGGAAGACATCTTTTTATACATTAGGTTGCCTGATTCTCATAGTCATGAAGGGGAGGTGGCTACTGAATAATTGGAAGCCTTCGAACATGTTACTGAGTCAAATAATTTTGTTTCAAGTTAATTGTGGATTAATCCTGCTTCTGCTTCTGGAAAGAATGCATTGTTTATTCTATAGCACTGGGTAGGGATTTCAGAAACTCTCAGTATCAATTTCATGGAATCATAGACTCATAGAGCTGGCCATCCAGTCCAACCCCCTGCCATGCAGGAAATCCAAATCAAAGCATTCCCGACAGATGACCATCTAGCCTCTGCTTAAAGACCTCCAAGGAAGGAGACCTTCCTTCATTATATTTTTCTGAATCTGATCTGCATTTCTTTCCCATCCTTTGTTTCTATTAGCTTCCAAGACTTTGTTTTTAATTGCCATATGGAAAAGCATAATGCAAGTTCCATATGCATTTCCCACAATGCTCAATGTATTTACACACAATTCCTAAGGTAAATCATTTTGTACAATTGACTAAAGCATATTTCTGCAAATTTCTCAGTGGCATGCATGTTAGTCAATCTTTTTTTTTTACATACAGAAACTTCATAAATGTGTATATTTCTTAGGAAAAGTAATTATGAATTTTGGGAGCTGTAAAATTGATAATTTTGGCAAGAGTCTCAAAACTATTCAAGATATTTTCCATCCCCAATGACGAGTCATTCCATGATGGAAGCTGTTTATTAAAAATCCAATAGCTTTTGTGTCAGATGCAACTTTCAACTTACTCCCGTATGAAGTTACAACTTAATAGATCAAAAAGCAGAGAGAGAAGATCTGGACACTCCTCATACTCTGCGTGCCAGAATAAAGTAGCACCATGAACAGCTCAAATCTTTGGTCTTGCTATGAACTTCAGGAAGGACCTCTGGAGTTCAAAAGGAAACTTTCTATCTGTGGTTCCTTAGCCTCATATCATCCTGCCATGTCACAACAGGCATTTTGCCACATATTAGATGCTGGTATGTAGTGAAAATGTGGGTCAGTATAGTCACCTGTATGATCCCTCTTGTTAGTTTTTAGACGTGGTATAGCTTGAATCTCCCTTATCCAGAATTCTGAAATCTAAAATCCTCCATAATCTGAAATTGTCCATAGGAGTGGCTGAGATAGTGGCATTTTTGCTTTCTGCTGGTTTAGTGTGCACAAACTTTCTTTCATGCACAAAATTATTTTTAAACTTTGTGTATAAAATTATCTTCAACCTATGTATATAAGGTAGAAAGCAAATCAGAAATGCATTTGATGTTTACACTTGTGTCCCATCTCCAAGGTATCTCAATATGTATGTGAAAATATTCCAAAATCTAAAACAAAAAAACCAAAAAAAAAAAAAAAAAAAAAACAAAAACACCTAAAATTCAAAACACTTCTGGGCCCAAGTATTTCATATAAAGGAGACTCAACCTATGTCATCTACCTCTACCAAGAAAGTAAATGTAAGCATCTTCACAAGCCATACAGAAGGAGCTTGAGATTCTCTTTCTCTTAAACTGAAGATTTGTCCATTCCTAATCCAGAAATATTCTTAGCTTCCATGCATTTTGTTAAGTTCTTTGTTAGAACCATAACGTATGATGATTTGATTAACTACCTCCTCAGGACCTCATCATTTTGAAATTTAGCAATTGGTATCAGCCTGTAGGCACAGCGAGGGCTGAGCATCAGGATGCTCCAAGCCCTCATCATGCCACCCAGGCGCCATCTTGGTATGTGCCCATCTACACAGCATGTGCCATGATGATGCATATTGTGCGCAGGGCCTAAATGGCGCTATGTAGAAGGGGCATCATCATGGTGTGCTGGCATGTCTATGGCACCCCTTCCAGGAAGTTTCAGAGAGCAGCTTCTTTTTGCTCCCTACAGGGAGTGGATCAGTGTTGCTTTGTGCAGCTGCTACAGCACCGATCTGGAGCTAAAATGGGTGACTATACCTTTGTTTTATTGAGCCCCTTTTTGGTGTTACATGAAGAAAGCATTTTAGTTCAGCCTGTTAAACTAAAATGACTAGGCCATTATTTAGCCCTAAAGGAACAAAAGAAACCTGAAGCCTTTTTAAAAGACAGAGATGAGTCCATTATTAGTACTGGCAGAAAAGACCAAGAAAAAAAAATCAGGACCACTTTTAGATTACAGTCAAGATGTCTAGGCAAAGATAAAACACCTATAGACATTTTAATCAAACCCATGACAATGGAAATAAAATATTAATTCAACAGGCTCTATGACAAGCCTCTGAAATTTCTGTTAACTGGGCAATATTTTAGGTGTTATGAGATCTTTCATGTGAAAAAAGGAGCACCAAATATGTCAACTACAATTCTACTGCAAAATAAAACAATTATCCATATGCTTTGCATTTAAATTATATTTAAAGTAGGTTAAACTACAATTGTCTTTTCTTTCATTTTGGAATAGGGCAAGAAATTGATCATTGTAAAGTCGAAAGCTTTTCATAGCTGGCATCCATAGTTTTTGTGGGTTTTTCGGGCTATGTGGCCTTGTTTAGCAGAGAAACTCTGCTAGAACATGGCCACATAGCCCGAAAAACCCACAAAAAACTAAAATTTGATCATTGCTATCAAGAAGGGATGAAATCCCCATGGAATTGCTACAATGCTTACAGACAGAAGGCAACTCTAGTGTTAACTAAAATATGCCAACAAATATGGAAAACAAAGAAGTAGCCAACATACTAGAAATGATCACTATATATATCAATACACAAGAAAGGAGATACAAAATAATGCAGCAATTATAGGACCATAGCATTAATTTCACACACAAGCAGAATTATAATCAAAATTCTGAAACACTGAATCCAACCATACATGTTCCAGAGATGCAAACAGGACAGAGGAAAGGAAGAGGTACCAGGGAATCCACTGCAAACATACAATGGCTAAGGGAGTGCACCAAAGAATTTGGGGGGGGGGGATCAGCATGTGTTTTATTGACTACAGCAAAGCATTTGACTGTAGATCATTAAAAGTTTTGGAATGCCCTTAAAGACATGGGAGTGCTATCACATTTTATAGTCCTGATCAGGAATCTGTTCCAAGGACAAGAGGCCACTGTCAGAACTGAGTTAGGAGAAACAGAGTAGTTCCCAATAGGCAAAGGGGTCAAGTAAGGGTGCATTCTATCACCCTACTTGTTCAGTTTATATGCCAAAAACATCACAAGAAAAGCAGACCTAGAATCAGAAGAAGTAGGAGTGAAGATAGGAGGAAGGAATATCCACAACCTAAGGTATGCAGATGATACCATAATAATAGCAGAGGACATCTCAGACCTGGAAAGGTTACTAATGAAGTTTAAAGAGGAAAGTTCAAAGGAAGGATTAATGCTGAACATAAAGAAAACAAAAATTATGACCACAGAAAAGAAACATAAATTCAAGCTAGTTAACAAGGAATTTGAAATAGTTAAAGAATTCCTGTACCTAGAATGAAATATAGATCAGAGTGGTGACTGCAGTCAATAAATAAGAAGACTAGAAATGGGGAGAGTAGCTTATGAAAGCACAAGATGGGCTCTTGCAGAGTAAAGATATACAACGGAGCACAAATGTTAGAATAATCCAAGCCATAGTATTCCCCATCACCTCAGATGGATGTGAAACCTGGACAGTAAAGAAAGCAGAAAGAAGGAAAACCAACTCATTTGAAGTG
This sequence comes from Sceloporus undulatus, assembly GCF_019175285.1. Classification (NCBI taxonomy): domain Eukaryota; kingdom Metazoa; phylum Chordata; class Lepidosauria; order Squamata; family Phrynosomatidae; genus Sceloporus; species Sceloporus undulatus. The sequence continues at coordinate 51,651,383 of NC_056525.1, forward strand.
TGGTGCTGGCAAAGAGTGCTTAGGATATTGTGGACAGTCAAACTGATTTCTGTAATGCGCTCTACATGGGGCTACCTTTGTACCAAGTTCGGAAGCTTCAACTGATCCAAAACACTGCAGCCAGATTGGTCACAGGAACATCAAGATTTGACCATATTACTCCAATATTAAGATCTCTTCATTGGCTGCTGATCAGCTTCCAGGCGCAATACAAAGTGTTGGTTATTACCTTTAAAGCCCTAAATGGCTTGGGCCCAAGTTACTTAAGGGAACACCTCTCCCTACACACTCCACCCCACACTCTTAGAACATCAGGGAAGAAACTATTGGAACATATGAAAACTAGATAACTACAACGTCTTATAAAGTGTTTACAGCCACGGTCACTAAATTATGGAACAATGTACCAGAAGAGATCCATCTCATTACCACCTTAGAAGCCTTTAAAAAGGCACTTAAAACAGATCTCTTCTGGCAGGCCTATCCACCTGACCTTTTATAGCTGATGTTATGGAACATTCCCACTCTGACTTGATAGCATGGAAAATTTGTGATTGGTAGTAACATTGTTGTTGTTTTACTGACTGTATTTTTAGATAATATTGTATTTTGTATTGTATTGTGGTTTTTATTCTTTGTTGTAATCCTGCCTCGATCTGCAGGGAGAGGCAGGAAATAAAAATAAAATTTATTATTATTATTATTATTATTATTATTGTTGTTTTGTGTTAATGTTATTATTATTATTATTATTATTATTATTATTATTTTTAAAAGATGGGTCTTGGAACAGATCAAGTGAGAAATCTCATTTAGAAGCCAAGATGATGAAATTGAGATTGACATACTTTGGCCATGTAATGAGAAGGCATGGATCACTGGAAAAGACAATGATGCTAAGAAAAGTAGAGGTGATAAGAAGGAGAGGAAGAAAGTATGCCAGATGGAAGGACTCAGACAGGGGGACACAGGCATGGGCTTGCAGGAACTGTGTATAGAAGTGGAGGATAGGGATTTTTGGAGGTGTCTCGTCCACAGGGTCACTGTGAGTTGAGGTTGACTCGAAGGCAGATAACAACAACAAAAATCCAAACATATGGAGACTTATGTTTTGTATATTTTTTAAAAATGTAATCTACACTAGAAATGTAGTTTGGCATTAATATATCACCATGTTGATATATATGTTTGTGTGTGTGTATCTTATCTGCATCATTTTATTGGAACAGAATAGTTTCTCCATTCTTCAGAAGATGTCTCTTTTTAAAATACTGCATTATTAAAGAATTATACACACACACACACAAAAGCAAAAGTGATAGGATTATGAAATGTTTCCTTATACAAATGGCCTATTCAGTTTTGAGCTATTTTATTTTACCTCAGGGTCACTGCAAAGATTTTTCTTATACTATTATAAGAGATCGTTCAGCTGAGCACATGAAAGATCTTACATAATGCTTATAGAACATACATGTTTTGCCACCAAGCTGACACCCTTCCACCTAGGAAAAGAATTGGCATTTTGTGCTAAATCAATAGATATACAGGTGAGATGATCAGAGAGCTTCCTTGGCTCCTTGGAAAATCTGTGTGGCAATCTGACAAAGCATTGTAACATATCACCACAGAAGAAATGGCAGGAGAAAGCTGAAGATCTGTAACAAGTAATATTTCATCCAATTAAAGATGCCAGGGCAGCTTAGGTTGTTAACTATAGACGTTAAAACATTTACCACAAGGCTTCATCTTACCTCATAATAAGCTCAATTCCCCCCCCCCCCCGAGTTTTATTCAAAACCTCTTAGAAAAAGTTCAGGATCCTTAGAAGCAAGAGACTTCAGGGAAAACACTGCTAAAGAACATTGCCATCCTGCTACTTCACCCAGTCATCCATCCTGCAAATACATATTTTTGAAAAGCAGGAGGCCCCCCCCCCCAATGTACCATGAGATGGTGGTGGTGGTGGTGATGATGATGATGATGATGATGATGATGATGATGATGATGATGATGATAAATATTTATTTATACCCTGCCTCTTCCATTTTAAGGATCGAGGCAGGTAACAGCAGAGTTTATATAATATACAACAATAAAAACAACAAGCCCCACAAGACCCCAGCCCAAACCTCCCGCCCAAGTATAAAATTAAACAATAAAACATGGTTAAAAATACATAACAATATAATAAAATTAATAAACAAACCACAAATAAGAAAAATAATAAAAGGAGGGGGATTCAGTTGGTTTTGAACATTATCTATCGGGAAAGGCCTGCCGGAGGAGATGGGATTTGTATGATTCAACTTTACAGTCTGGAGACTTTTAAATGTTTTTAGCAGTGTCATTTTGCTTCCAGGGTGCATGGCATGTCTCATCTCTCAGTTCATCAAATGAATAGGCATAGGAAATGTGTGTACTGTGCACAACACTCAACATGTTGTGAAGAAATGCTCAATGTGCACTAAAGCACTGAGGCTTTAGGAATGAGGTGTCCATGGTCTCTCTTCTTTTCAATTAGTACTTCTAATTGCTAGTTTCCATTCCTTCTTCAAAGGGAAAGTGAGCTTGGCAGGGAAGAAGGTTGCCTTTTGCTGGAGAAGTCATGATCCCTTATGCATGCCACCAAGAAAATCTCATGATACGTAGGAACATAGAGGCTTTAAGGATGAGACTTACAAGGTGGCTCTCTCAGAATAAGTTTCCTCTCTTCCTTGCAAGGGAAATTTAGGCTGGAAAGAGGGAAGTGGAAGGAAGAGATATATGATGCAGTTCGTGAAGGGTCACAGATTTCTTTTTGAGGGGAATTTGTTTCCAAACTCCTCCCAAGTCCATCACCTCCACAAATATAAAGATGCATCACAATGATACATGAAAATATTTGAAAAGTCAATTGATAAATATTTGGAAATGACTATCATTTAAGGATTTGTAGATATCTTAGTTCACTTTAGCTACAATCCTGTAGGCATTGATTATGCCTAGTGTTCTCTATCAGCTTCTTGTGTAAGTATACATAAGAATATTTATGGTGGCGCAGTGGTTAAATGCCTGTACTGCAGCCACTCACTCAAAACCATAAGGTTGCCAGTTCAATACTAGTGAAAGGGCTCAAGCTTAACTCAGGCTTGCATCCTTCCAAGGTCACTAAAATGAGTACCCAGATTGTTGGGGACAATTAGCTTACAATTGTAAACCGCTTAGACACTGTTAGTTCACTATGGAGCAGTATATAAATGAAGCTGTTTGTAAGTAATTCTCCTGGCCCTGCCCCTTGAAATGTGATGGAAACATCATTCACCTGGTCTTTGACTGCTGGCAGAATGGACTTCATTCTCTGCAGGCAGCTATTGCCCTGTAAAATAGGCTGTGCTGAGTTATGATGGTGGCAAGAGCATCACAATCATAACTAAGTAGCTATTGTGCATATGTAAGTTGTCTAGATTTAGCAATCCATAACTGTTTTGTATTCATGATCACTATTTAGTGAACAATATTGGCACCAGTGCCATAATTGTAACTCCCAAGCTAATTTAAGACTCATCAGCTGCATGGGAAGAAGGAAGCCAATTCTGCTGGTGATGAGTCCATGGCTGAATGATGTTTCCATGCAGGGGATCAGCCATGAGAGATTACTTAATTAAGTAACTGATAGAGAATACTGGTCAATATCCTTCATTGTAAGTCAATAAACTGAAATCCCATGCATACCTACCTAGAAGTAAGCTTCACTGAATAGGATTTACTTCTAGTAGCCATGAATAGGATCATGTCTTTAAGCTGACTGAATGCAGTACTGTAGACTTTGTCCATATTACAGTAAGAAGTCTAGGTGAATTAACTGAGGGAAAGCACCTGAAAATGTTACTTATTGGACAAAAAGGAACTGTCCTGAGTTCTGCTAATGAACAGTACATTCTTAGAGAAAACAGCAACTATCCTTGCAAAATTTACCCAAAGCCTCCATCACAACTGTGCCTTTGTGTGTACTTTACAGCACTTAAGTGATGGCTACCTGTCTCTCTCCAGTGAGCTGTGCCAAATATGCTTTTTAATGTTAATACCTTAGTTAGTGCATGTACAGTCCAAGGACCATAAATTGTTGCCTAATTGGGCTTTTTACCAAGTGCCTTGCAGACATCAATGAGCTGCTCATGGCAGGCGAGTGAAAAGAACAGACACTATCCTTACCCCCATGAGACAGCTTTTCTCTGAGCCAAATATTCTCAGTGGCAGTCAATACTAACTGTGTCCTTCCTTTGTATGAATTCACTTTCTTCAGCTGAGTTGATTCCCAGTTTAGTTGCATTGTGCACAGCAAGTCTATCTGTCTCCCTCTGGTCTTCACTGCCTTTTATCATCCTACTTTTCTGTGTGTAATTTCTTTTCATCTGGGCACCTTTCCAGACATTTCTACTTTGATCAGATCCATTCATGTCAATGCTCTATTTTGGGCACACCATTTCCAATGCCTTCAGATCACTTCAACTGTCTCCTCTGGAACACTCTTGATAGAATGACACATGTATTCCCCACCTGAAGGTGTTGCATATGAAACAGGCATATCAGAACAACCAGTTGGCTGTTTTGCTATGATTACATTAGTGTGTTCTTATGGCAATGTACTAATTCCAGACTGCCAAACTAGCTGATTTTTTAATAGGATCTAAACAAAAAATAAGTGCACATGCAAGCATACAAACATTTAGGCACTCCTGAGTTTATTTCTGTGATCCTGTGGACCACATGTGGCCCTGAAGTTTGTTTAGGAATAAAGAACAAGAAGCAAATAGAAAAGCAAAGCACAAACTGTGTGCTCTTGTGTTTTGTTCCAGAACAAAATACTTGCTAGATTACTGCATTACACTCTTAGAAGCATACTGAAGCTTGACCAGGTCACTTATCAAAATATATGCAATGAAAATATTTATTTTAAATTAATTTATTTAAATGGATCCAACCACCAACAATAATTGCCCATCAACAATAAAATTAAGGCTACAAAATTAACATATTAAAACATCAGGGGTAATTATCAGTTTAACTGCAGCAGGAGGTGGCCTTACAATGACTAGTACCTGCAAATCTACAAGTAAAGCACAAAAGACACAACCTTCCTGTGTGATTTCAATGAAACTTCACTCCTTGTCAGTGTTTCAGTAGCTTCTATTCTGAATATATTTCTGTGTTCATTGATTAAATTTTATGTGTCTACTAATTTTACTGGGTGTCCAAGAGAAAGGCCTGGTTGTTCATTTGGATGCACAGCTGTTTGTGGCACTAAACACAGAAGACCCATTTAGATATCTGAATGATTAGCTCTTGATAAACATAGGCGCGTTACAGACCGCTGAAAAGCGGCGGCCTGCACCCGCCCCTTTCCCCGCCGGATCGGGGACTCAGCGGCCAGAGCAACAGCCGCTGAGGCCCCGATCCGCCGCTTTCCAGGCGGCAGGGAAGTGGCAAAAGGCCACTTCCCCGAGGCCTGGAAAGGGGTGTCCTTGGGGCTTCAAGCCCCAAGGACACCCCACGGCGGCAGGGAGGAGGAGAAAGGGGCCACTTGGCCCCTTTCTCCTCTGCATCGCTGGGCGTAGCCATCTAAAGGCTGCACCAGTGATGCAAGACCAGCTCTGTTTCGGAGCTCCTTCCTGCACCCACGAAAGGGCGCACTAAGCACCTTGCACAGCGCGACGATGTCACATCCGCGCCACCTCGTTTGGAGGTGGCACGTTCGTGACACCATCATGGCGGACCCCATGTAGATGGGGCGCTGCCATCTTGTACGTCCTCAGGACGTATTAGGCTTGGGGGTGTCAAGAAGTGACGCCCCTTTTTAGGGGACGTCCTGAGGACATCTCTTATGGCGGTCTGTAACGCGCCTATGTTGCCCATCCATGTGCTTAAAGCCCCTTTACAGACTTCTAACCTCCTGCAGAGATCCAATGTGATGTAGTGGATTGACTATTGGAGCAGGACTCTGGGAGTAAACCAATATGGCCAAGTCATACCCTCTCAGCCTCAGAGGAAAGCGATGGCAAACCTCCACTGAATAAAACTTGCCAAGAAAATTCTATGATAGGGTTACCATAAGCCAACTTGAAGGCACATAACAACAACAAAGTTAATGACCTTATCACATTGTTTGGCAGTGAATTTTGTCAATTAATTAGGCCATAGGTGAAGAAATACTTTCATTTGCCCTATATCTGCTACCAATCATTTTCATAATTAATAGGTAAATATTTTATCTATAGGTTCTTCCCACTCATTGGTTACATTCAGTCATTCAGCAGTAGTAATTACAGGACTTGTACCATCATAGACTTGAAACAATTACTAAAGAAGGTCAAAGAAGAAAGTGCAAAGGCAGTCTTGAAACGAAACATAAAATAAACAAAAATAATGACCATGAAGGATCTACATAAATTCAGCATTGTCTATGAGGAAATCTAAATAATTTCAAGAGTTCCTGTACCTTGGATCAAACATTGTTCAGAATGGAGACTGCAGTCAAGAAATCAGAAGAAGGCTAGGAATGGGGAGGGCCATGATGTAAGAACTAGAGAAAAGCCTAAAGATTAAAGATATATGACTGAGAATCAAAGTTAGAATTGTCCAAGCCACTGTATTCCCCATCCCCATAAAAGGATGTGAGAGCTGCATCTGTATAGCCAAGTTGTCATGGAGAGTGGGATGAACAAATACACTTCTAGCTGTTGTCTTTTGTAAAACACCTGCAGATGCATGTATTTCTGCTCATCCCCCTGCTCTCCAGCAACAACAAAATTGCTGTGTTGGGGATCCTACTCTGCTAGCAAGGTAGGTTTTAAGGGAAAGATGTTGTTTTCCTCTGCAAAAAATATTCCTATGCAGAAAATATGCTTTCTGTGTAGAAATATACTTTATGTGAAGATAAACACTTTTTTTCCTGTGAATAAATCATGTTTTTTTTCTTCTGTGCAGAAAACCCACAAGTATTTCTGTACAGAAGAATATTTTCTTAAATTCCAAAAAACATATAGTCGCATCATGGCTACCTGTTGTCTTTCTCATCTGAGAAATGTAAGTGAATATTCTTTCTATTCTATTATTATTATTATTATTATTATTTCCTTAAATCCAACCTTTCTCCCAATACAGGGACTTTGCACTGCTGCAGCAAACACACTCTGTATATTCTGAAAGGTTGCATGTTTATTAATAAATTCTATAACTCAAAATAGCTAAATATTTGTTTATTTAAAAAATTATATCTGTCTTGTCCTTTTTGTAAGAGCATGAGCTGTGTCACTGCAACAGCTAGTTTACCCTTCAAAATGCTAGCCTATTCAAAAGAATCATAGACTGCTTTTGCATGTAAGATTAGATTTCCTTATTTCATAGTTCTCTTCCTGGAGCAAAGTCACTATGTTGTTAATCACTGGGACCCTTAAATACTCAATCTCACCATGAAAAGGACCCATTAACACAAAGTCCATTTGCTAAAACAGAATGCAATCGAAATCACTCTTCAGTATGTTCATGGACATAGGCTTATTAATAGTTCAATATTCAGCAGCCGAAAATGAGCAGCCGCAAGCAAGGAGTCATTTTAATGACAAAAGGCCACTATTGTGTGTCAACAGAGAATCCTTTCAATTGCCACAGACCAGCCAGGAGGATTAGACAAAGCAAGACACATCCTTAATATGCCAATTTCCAATATATGCACCCAGAAATTGTATTCTCCAGCAAGCGTCGGCCTAATAAATGGAAGACTGACAGAAAGAGGCAAAAATTAAAGCACATGAGAATAACCTGGATTTCAGTCACAATTGTCTATTGGCTCAAAGATTAATGTGGCACAATGGAAGCCACTCAGTGCTATGGAGAAACATTGACAGGCAGGAAACATGAGAAGACTAGGGACTACAAAGTAGGCAGGGGAGTGAATGAAATGGCAAAATCCATCTGGTAACTATTAACAAAAAGTTTGAACCCTTTCCTCCCCCTCTTTTTTTAAAAAAAATGCAATGCTCACTTTTTAAAAATGGAAAAAGAAGGGAAAGTTTGGCATGGCTACCAAAGGATGGAAAACGTAAGTAGTGGGAAAGATATATCTACATAAAAATTAATTAAAGGTAAAGGTAAAGGTTTTTCCTTGAGATAAATGTCTAGTCGTAATTGAATGTAGGGAGTGGTCCTCATCTCCGTTACTGAGCCAAAGAGCCAGCATTGTCCAAAGACAACTCCAATGGTAATGTGGCCAGCATGACTGCACTGAACACTGTTACCTTCCCCCAAAGTGGTACCTATTGATCTATTTGCATTTGTATGCTTTCCAACTGCTAGGTTGATAGAAGCTGGGACTAATGATGAGAGCTCACCCCATCATGTGGCACTTGGGCCTCGATATGCCATCCTGTCAAACTTATGATCAGCAAAGCTGGCAACTTTAACCACTAAGCCACTGCATCCCACCATGTAAATTCCACCAATGTAAAATCCATCCACTACATCCCACTATTACATACCATCATGTAAAAGCCACCCATGCAAATTTGTTATATGATAGTATAATGAATGTAAAATTATTATTATGTGCCCAGCTTTCTGGCTAGATGTTGTACATGGCCCAGAGGTTATTGAGATAAGATTACAATAAATATGTGCTTGATGAACTCAAACTTCTCTTCACTCCTGTATAGAAACATTTTGGAAAAAAGGACCTAGCCAGATATGACTAGTTATATACAAGACCCAAACATCTGTATTATTCTGCTTCTGAGGCTTTATTCCTCTGCTGCACTCCCCTGCTCAATTCAGATTTATATTGAATTGGTACATGCAAGAATCACCCAGAGGATACAAGATCAGGTCCTCTCAGGCACTGCTAGTTCAGTTTTAATTTCCCTCTCTGGGACTTCCAGGTCATTGTTGAAATTTTCTGGTATGTGTATGTGTGTGCATGTGTGTGTGTGTGTGTGTGTATGAAATCTTCATTTATCTCTAAACAGATGACAAAGAATTAAAACTAAATCACACTGAAATACCACAGGCATCCTCTGCTCCCTATCACTATACTCTGCAAGATGTTTTGGAGAATTATTGATGGGATTTTAGATTCCTGGCAGTACAATATTAGTGAGGGCAGGGATCCGTCTAACTAAAAAGATTGCTTGTACAGCGCTGTGTAAATTTACAGCGCTTCATAAATAAAGGTTAATAATAATAATAATAATAATAATAATAATAATAATAATAGTCCCATCCTTGGTTCTTGAATAGCTACACCCAGTTCTCTTGCCTAGGCTCAAGGCTGGCCTTGCTTATGCCTCAGCTACTTGACATATACTTGAGCCTGTTTTTAAGGGGGTCAAATAAATGGAAACAGAATGGCTGTATTCTATCACCCTATTTCTTCAACTTGTATGTGGAAAATACCACATGAAGAGCAGGCTTAGATTCAGAAAAAGGAGGAGTAAAGATGGGAGAAAGGAATGTTAACAACACCCAGGACAGCCAGTGTGGTACTGTATAGTGGTTTGAGCATTACACTATGACTCTGAAGACCAGGGTTCACAATCCCAGTTTGGCCATGAAATCCACTGGGTGACCTCGGACAAGTCACATCCTCTGAGCCTCATAGGAAGATAATGGCAAAGCCCCTCTGAAGAAACTTGCCAAGAAAACTCTATGATAAGTTCACCTTAGGGTCACCATAAGTCAGAAATGACTTGAAGACACATAACAACAACAACAAAAGATACACAGATTACAACATACTACTAGCAGAGAACATCGCTGACTTGGAAAAATGATTAAGAAAGATCAATGAAGAAAATTTAAAGGCAGGCTTAAGGCTGAACATAAAGAAAACATTATAATGATAATGGAGAATCTACATAACTTCAACCTAGACACAAGGAAATCAAAATAGTAAAAAAAAATTCCCGTGCCTTGGATCAAACACGGATTAGGAAGGAGATTGCAATTAAAAAAAAACAGAAGAAGACTAGGAATGGGAATAGCAGCTATGAAATAACTAAAAAAGATCCTAAAGAATTAAAATATATAACTGAGCACTAAAGTTAGAATAATCCAGGCCATATTCCCCATCACCATGTATAGATGTGAAAGCCAGACAGTGAAGAAAGTGGATAAGAAGAAAATAAATTTATCTGAGATATGGTGCTGGAGAAGAATGCTGAGGATACCATGAACAGCCAAAAAGATAAACAAATGGGTCCTTGAACAGATCAAGCCTGAAATCTGCCTGGAAACCAAGATGATCAAACTGAGGCTATCGTACTTTTACTACATCATGAGAAGTCATGACCCATTAGAAAAACTATAAAGCTAGGATAGGTGGAAGGAAGTAGAAAGATTGATTGATCACATGTTAGGTGGACATCTTCAATTAGGGTGGACACAGGTATTAAGTTATAGCATCTAAGCAGAGAAGTGGATGACAGGGAGTCTTGGAGATGCTTCTTCCACAGGGATGCCATGAGTCAGAGATAACTCAAAGGCAATTAACAACATACTCCATTTGTAAAAGCCTGGGTTCTCACATCACTTATCAACAGTGACAGCAGTTCTATATCTGAACAATATAACAAAGGTTGCCTCTAACCTTTCATGTGTTGGAGCATTGAAGGTGTAGACTCATAATGCATATGACTTTTGGATATATATATATATATAATGAAATCTGAAAGAGTAATTTTGTTTGTTGTCTGTTGCAGAGCCTAGTTTCAAACTGAAATTGCAAAGAGGGAGCAAACTAGAAGCCCAAAGCAGACCAGTCATGACTTAGGAATTTTTAAAGCACTAGAAAACAGGAGAGGGGCTACTGAAGCAATGCTGCTAAATTCCTGATGCAAGAAAAAAAAATGCAGGAAACCAGGAAAAGACCCCAGTACTATCACTGAGGTTACTGAAGCTATAAAGAAAGGATTAGAGAAATGAGAAAGAGTTTGCTGAGGTACTGCTGGCAAGATTCCTGATTGTTGTTTTTTTTAAAAAAAAGAGGAAACAGAAAAACTGAACCTCTCAACTGCCTTCGGAATATTAGGCTGCATCTGCACAGCAGAAATAGTACAGTTTAACACCACTTTAACTGCTATGGCTTGGTGCTATGGAATTCTGAGATCTGTAGTTTTTTGAGATAGTCTTCTCTGTCAAAGAGCTCTAGTGCAACAACAAATTACAAATCCCAGGATTCCATAGCAATGAGCCATAACAGTCAAAATGGTCTCAAATGGCATTATTTCTGCTGTGCAGAAGCAGCCTAAATTACAGATTTGGGCTGCATCAAGTATTTCAACTAATCTGAAATAAATGTTGCTAGTTCATTGCATAGAGGAATAAACGTATTCATATGCACAGTACTCACATATATGTTAAAGAATAGCATAATGTATGTATGGTTTAGATCAGAGAATATAGGAAAGGAGAGGGGGGGGGGCAGATAATTAGAGGACATATCCAAATTGAAGATGTCAAAATTGAAGCAGGTATATCCTGAAGAGACAAAGAGAATACATCTCCCAACACTGATGCATTTCTTTATAAAAGGGGAAGAGGATAGAATTGGGAGAGAGAATGGAAGGGCAGGGTTATCATTTCATAGCTGACAGATCTTCTTTCTAATCATAGTGACTGGTTTTACCAGTTCTCTAATCCCAGTGCACTCTGCAAGAGGGAATATTGAAGTAATAGTACTAATAAAATGTCAAGAAAAAAAGCAACATGGGTTATACAGTAAGTGAAATAAAACATGTATGTGAGAGTCAGGGTGACTCAGCAGAAGCCAATTGGGAACCACACAGGTGCAAATGGTAATACAATTAACAAGTCCTGAATGCCAAGGACAAGAAATGCAAAGTGGATAATTGGACACACCTGACAATTGTTAAGTGGTCAAGGCTGAGATGATGAAATCATTAATTGTAGGATGAACAAAGAGAACCAATGAGAATGATGTACACGCCTACTGGGTGGAAACAGACAACAGTGGGTGGTGTCTTGAATTGACTATAATAATGACTATGCATCCCAATGTATTTTGAGGGTTGTAGTAGTAGGAGTGAGGAGTAGAGTATTGTTGTGTTGGATAGTTTTGGAGCTGTATATAGTAGAATAAAGTAGATCTTTTATATAAGACTACTGAGTTGTCTGGTGTCTTGGGTGAAGCTACAAGAACCAGCTGGATCCTGAAGAAGGGTGAAGACTTCTGTGGAAGCAAGAGTGAGAAGGCTTGGAGAATTTGTCAGGGTCTTCAGCCTATTCTCTGTAACTCTGCTAAGCTATAACCACTGGCCAAAACTGGTCAGCGCGGTGCACAACCAGGTGGTGAATTCCAGGCCAGAGGTGAAGAGCCACAACTCCCATCATCCCTGACATAAAATGTCTCATGGTCTTCGCTAGTTCTGTTAGCATAGAGCATAAATGCTAAATGTTTTGGAGGCCATGAGATTTAGGATCTAGGTACTGGTGTCTGCTTGGAAAGTGCTGGATAGTTAAATTCTTCTCTCAACCAATATCCACAACCCTTACTGATTCCTGTCCTACTGCATTTTCTCTAATTTGGAATCAGTTGAACTCTTTAGCACCCATCCTTCTGAAACATTGTAGGGTTCTTGCCTAGGGACACTTCTATGGCATATGCCATTTCATAAAAAAATTATCAACAAAATGGAATGAAATCACCACTTCAAATACAGACTAGTATGAGCTGCTTGCTTAAAGATTTTAAAGAAAAGATTTACTGTGATCTTGAATCAGGTAATGTAGATATGAGATGTAGCAATGATAGGCTCCCGTCCAATCTATCCATGCACTTTTTCTTAGCTGCAGCCTCCTGGACATGTGGGCCATTTCCTGAAGGATGGGAAGAGAAGACAAATGCCCAGCTTTTTTTCTATGGCTAATCACAAAGTGACAGGCATCTATAGGAATCGGATGTCTCTGGGGCTGATGCTATTGCTTTGCACCAGTTGTAAAAAGGAATAGTGGGATGCTTGTCTGCTGCTCCCACAACAGTGAACTGTGATGGTGTAAGTCCAATTTATACCATCATAGTTCACCAACAGAATGCCAGCCATCATTTATTTTCTTTAACAAACAGGTTTGTATGCAGTTCTACCCTCATCTTGCACCGCCTGTAGGCCTATGAGCACATGTGGTGAAAATGCAATGATACTCTTGACCTGTTCATACTTATTTCACTTTCAATTGCAGCAGTTACAGTAATATGACTTTTAGTGGAATTTGTTTATCCTTGTGCCCTGCAGAAACATATAATTCTGTTTCAGATGTTCAACCATTCACAATCCAAAGCCGTAAGTGTATTATTGACTCTTTTTACCTGCCCTCCAGGACACCCAGGAGACATTCCTGTTAAAAGCTTTTCTTTACAATGTCTGCTTTCATTATGTTGCACAAAGTGTTGGCTTCTGACTATTAATTTCCCTGTAAAAACATCAAAACATTTTACTAATTACTCACATCTAAGTTGCTATTCTCTTCTTGTGCAACAGTTCTCATTGTAAACAATACATAAATTTTAAAAATTGATGTCTTGTAGAAGAAATGAAAAGCACAAAACTTGAAACTGCTAAATATATTTTAAATTGCTGAATTAGTAATATAACAATGTCTGAATTTTTTTAAATACAATGTTTACTATGTGTTACCTATGCCCCTTGAGCATTAGTACTATGCCCCTCTAAGGTCTGCACATTAGGTAGCTGCATAGCTGGCCTAATGATAGATCTTCTTGTACTGACTGGACAGGTCTAAAGTGGAACTGTACTCCTCACTGAAGTGGATACAAGTACAAGAGACTTTTGAATTTCTTTCTCATCTCTGGATGATCAGAGGCTGAACAAAGAAAGCCATATGAGGTGATGCTTGAATATTGTCCTCGTTTTCAGCCTTAAAAGCATATTGAACATAGGGTTCCACTTGTTTACTATTGGTTTCTCTTTGGGAGCTTTATCAGGCTCTATATATCTCACATAGCTTTAGCAGTATTTACTCATTTGATTTGATTTTGTTTATCTGGCTATATTTTCTTGTTCCAGGGTTATACTTGAATATATTAGTTAAGAATTTTACTATTACAGTGTTTTAAGTTTTTAAACTTTTATTGTTACTAGGCATGTGAACATATCTTGGAAACTGCCTTTGGTTTTAGATTTGGCCTAAAAGATGGCCAATAAATATTTTAACTTGTTAGTTGCCCTCGAGCTGACTCCAATACATGGCGACCCTGTGGATGAGACACGTCCAAGACTCTCTATCCTCCACACCTGGGTCTTCCCTAACTGAGTCCAACCAAAGTATCACAGCTTCAGTATGATCATCTTGGCTACCAAGGAGAGTTCAACTCAAAAATCCACCAAACAGTGATACCTTTTTGGCCAAAAAAACCCCCGCACAATATACATGTTGCAAGCTTTCGAAGATTCACTGGCTTCTTCATCAGGCAAGGTGTTACAAACCAAACAGGAGAAAAACATTGAAGATGTTAGTCACAGGCCTGCATTTTGCTGTTTTTCTTCTTAATTAATATAGTATGGACAGGCATATATTGCAGGCTGGCACCTCCTTGTGGTCATGTGGCAACTGAGAGATTCTCAAAGGACCCTATTGCATGGGGTTAAAACAGTGGCTTACCTTTCTCGAATTCAGTGATAATTCAGAAAGCAGCCGGGTCCTATCACACAGAAATCACCACTGAATCTCTGCCTGGGTCCATCCCAGATTAAGCCCGGGTCATCTAAACTGCTTTGGCGGCCATTTTTAGAAATCTTTTTCAATACAGGAGCCTCTGACTTCTGAAAATGGCCATGGAAGTGGCTTACAGGACATTGGCTACATCCGGGATGGACCTGGGTAGTGATTCCGCAGCAATTTCTGTGTGATAGGACCTGGCTGCCTACTAAATTAGCATTGAATTCAGGAAAGATAAGCTGCTGTTTTAACCCCATGAAATAGGGTCCAAAGTCCAGGAAATTTAACACCCATTTGCATCACAAGAAAGATACTTCCTTTGCAATCCAATATATCTCTATCCTTGTGAGGCCATAGGCCCCTTTGTTAGGCAGAGGACACTGGATTTCTCAAGATGCCTTCATGCTTTTGTATCAGGAAAACTTTAGGCGTTGTTGAGGAGAGTTCTGGTTTGAACTGTTTAAGGACCCCCTCTATTTGTCTTTTGGGTTGTCCACAGTATCCTAAGAACTCTTCTCCAACACCACATCTTGAATGCATTGATTTTCTTTCTGTCTGCTTTCTTTACTGTCGAGGTCTCACATCCACACATGTCAATGGGGAATACAATGGCCTGGACAATTCTGATTTTAGTGCTCAGTTGTATATCTTTACTCTTCAGAATCTTTTTTAATTCCCTAATAGCTGCCTGACCCATTCCTAGTCTTCTTATTTCCTAATTGCTGTCACCACTTAAATCAATGTTTGATCCTAGGTATGGGAATTTTTTGACTATTTCGATTTCCTCATTGTCTAGACTGAATTTATCTATTTCGTCTGGGTTCATTATTTTAGTTTTTTTTAATGTTCAGCATTAATTCTGCCTTTGCACTTTCATCTTTAAACTTCCTTAGTAGCTATTCCAATTCTGTTATAACATCCGTTATATTATTGTGTTATCTGTGTATCTTAGGTTGTTGATGCTTCTTCCTTCTGTCTTTACTCCTCCTTCCTCTGAGTCTAACTCTCCCTTTCCTATGATATTGGCCCGAAACAGACGAGTCGAAAGTGCCATGCCGGCACTGAAATTAGGGTTCTAGAGTGCACGGCAACCGCACGCACTGGAGCTCTAATACATATGAACAATGCTATCTTTACATGGTGCCATCCATACGTGGCATGCATGCGTGATGCAAGCGCGGTGCTGCATCCACACCACTGGGTGCCGCGCTTGCATCTTGGATGCATCACAATGCGCCAATGGTGCACTGGTGATGTCATCCCGGCATGCCAAAAAGAACCCAGTTTTTCTGGGATCTTTTAGGTCCGGGGGGACGCCGGCCAGTTTGGCTGCTGTGGCATTCCTCCGGAAGAAAACTGGGCACCTCCAGCCCATCCCTTTGGGGTGGTCTGTATTGCCCGTATGTTAGCATGTAAGTTGAACAAATAAGGTGATAGAATGCAGCCGTGTCTGACCCCCTTACCTACTGGGAATTATTCTGTTTCTCCAAATTCAGTTCTGACAGTGGCTTCTTGTCCTTGACACAGATTTCTCATCAGGACTACAGTCATAGTGACATCCCCATATTCTTGATTGTGATCTATACAGTGAAATGCTTTGTTATAGTGTATAAAGCACATGTTGATTTTTTTCTGGAATTCCTTTATGTGCTCCATTAACCATCATATGTTTGCTATGTGGTCTCTAGTGCCTCTTTCTTTCCTGAATCCTGTCTGCACTTCTGGAATTTCTCTCTCCGTGTATGGTTGGAGTCTATGCTGCATTATTTTGCTTGCATGTGCTATTAATGCTATAGTTGTATATTTGTTACATTCGTTTGTATCTCGTTTCTTATGAACTGGGATATATATTGATCATTTCAAATCTGTTGGCCACCTCTTTGTTTTCTATATTTGTTGGCATATTGTAGTTAACACTAGTATTCCTTCTGCCTGTCTGCATTGCAGCAGTTCAATTGGGATATCATCAATTCCTGGGAAATTATTTTTCCCAAGTTCTCCTATTGTCAAAATAGCCCTGGCCTGATGCTTTATGATAATTCTGATGTTCTATGTTATTAAATGTGGCATTAGCAATAGTTCTGTGCCAATACAGATAAACTACATTTTCTTCCTCTTTATGCATTTTGTTGGAGATTTGGCTCCTTCTATAAACAAAGATCAATAAAATTAGTTATTATGAATGAAACAGAAGAGAAATGGTTCATGCAGCAACACAATATAGGTTGTCAAACCTGAAATTTGACAAGCTAGCAGTGTAAGGTAGTATACTTTATAGCTGCCTCCTCAGTTTCAAAGCCATTTCAATATTTTAATGAGCATTTAAATTTTCAAATGAATGTTTTCTATTATGCTCCATGGCTTTTCTAATGGCTATACTGACAAGAAAGATTCATGCTCACAGTGAAAAGCACTTTCCCTTATATGTTACAGTAATTTCCACCTATATTCAATTAATACAGTCATAGAAAAATATTTTTCTCTTTCTCTCTTCACATTTAAAAATAGAAAGCAAATCAAGATTGTTTTGTGCTACACATCTGAACACATTCTGTTTCTTTGGAGTAAGACAGAAAGAACCTGACTTCATTTTCTCCCCACATCCAGTTTTTCAAAAAGAAGCCTCAGGTTCTTTCTTTACCAGTCATGAAGAAATCTGTGAAATATATATGGTAACTAACTAAATTCTCATACATTTGCACCAACCAAATTCAACAGGTG
>NC_056525.1:51671827-51674752 GCF_019175285.1 Sceloporus undulatus
AACTAACTAAATTCTCATACATTTGCACCAACCAAATTCAACAGGTGCAGCTGCTCTAAGCATACAAAGGAACCATTTCATGTCTGCCTGATTTGTTAAATTTGAGAAACCTGTCAGAAAAAGCTGCCAGTGTTAATTAAGCATCAAAATACGCTTAAATATACATAGATTTGAAACCAGATGTTTTAAAGCAAAGCAATCAAAGTCCTCTGCCTGAATGGACAGATCTGATAGCTTTCTCTTTGCCCTCATTTAGTTTTTCCCCCCAAATGTCACGTTCTTTCTATCCTATTTACTTTAGTAAACCAAACTACCATCCATCCTTATTATATAGCTCAACTAGAATTTAATTTATTGATGCAGAGAAGATAGAAATGTGTAATAGATCTTTACCTACATTATTTCTTGGAAGACACCAGCATCATCCTAACACTTTCTCAACAGATAGATGTTCTATAGCCCAAACATTATTTCTGTGATTAAAGGGATTTAATCCAATACCATAATAATAATAATTATTATTATTATTATTATTATTATTTGTATACCGCCCTCTGGCAAACCAATCCGGGTGGTTAACAACAGTAAAATATAAAATATGACAATTAAAAACACTTTATCTTTCCCCCCCTTAAGACAGTATGAAACAGTATAATATATTAAAAACACAATATCAAGCATAAAAACAGCAATTAAAACTAAAAACCCTGATATCCCTCTGTTGATCCTCAACCATCACTAAGATGGGGCCACAGGAGGAATGAGGGAATCAGGGAACCTGGGAACCTGGGCCGGGATGGTTAATCTGGAAAGGCCTGCCGGAAGAGATCTGTCTTGACCGCTTTTTTAAAGCTGTCTAATGATGTTATCTGACGGATCTCATCCGGCAGGTCGTTCCAGAGTTTGGGGGCGACAGCAGAGAACGCCCTATGGGAGGTCACTGCAAGCCTAGATTTTAGAGGCTGTAGTAAGTTCCTCCCAGAGGACCGGAGAGCGCAGGGAGGATTGTACGGGAGGAGGCGGTCCCTCATATATAAGTCGAGGGCAGCTTTTGGGGCAAAAATTATGGATTTTGATATAATACATTAATAAATTGACAGTGAAACTTGTAACAAAGGATGGAGTAAAGGAAAAGAATGCCGAAGAACTTACAAAATACCACCAGGTATAACAGTTTGTGCTCACCCTAAAGGCTGTATGGATGAGAAAGCAGAGGGGGGTAGTGCTTCTTTTAGGTGCTCCCAGGATGGATTAAGCTCTTGTCTTTCACCAGGGATGGTTCCTTTAAAAAAAGTTAGCACAGTACTTTGACCTATGGATAAGTCGATCCAGTTTTGGGGGAGTCAATTTTTTTACTGAAATTTCTAGACTTATACATGAATATATACAGTGTATCTCCAGGATCTGTAGTTCTACTTTTAAGTTACCTTCCACACATATAAGACATTGTCTCCTAATAGCAAACATCATATCTTTAAAATGAGATGATATTCTATAAGAATGTACCCCAATAAGTTTCTTGTAAAGTTCTGAAACATTCTACATTAATAACTGGGAGTAGAGGCTGAGATGCTTTTGTGAACATTTTTGTTCTTCGTCCTGGAAGAAAATGATAAATTATTAGTTTGAATTTGTCTTGGTACAGACAGAAATTTCTACAGAGTTTGAAATCTAAGGTCATCAGTTTCTGTTGGTATATACAGTGAATCTTGTGGGCAAGGTACATAAATATTTTATTTAATAGTTCTCATCCCAGAGGGCCAGTAATACCCAGAGTCACAGCCAAGTGCATGACTGGTGGGCATAGGGTCAGAAGACTGGTCTAAATTCTCATGTATTGATAAAATAACAATCAAGAGCTAAAGATTAATTTTAATGATATGGAACAGCAGCTAGAGGATGGCACCAATGAAGACTGAGAGTAGGCTACCTACTGCTAATAAATCATTTAAAAAAATATTTATTCCCCCCGCCCCTGAAAAATAAGTGGAACTAGACTAATTAATTATTTATTTATCAGCATAATATGATCTTCTTTACTTTAGTTAGATTCTTCAAACTTTGTTGGAGTCCTGTAGCATTAGCTACTTCATCCTTCCTGTAAGGCTGCATCTGCACTGCAGAAATAATGCAGTTTGACACCACTTTAACTGTCTTGGCTCAATGCTATAGAACTGCGGGATTTGTGATTTTGTGGGATATTTAGCCCTCTCTGTGAGAGAGCTCTGGTGTCATGATAAACTACAAATCCCGTGACTCCATAGAGAGGAGCCAAGACAGTTAAAATAGTGTGAAACTGTATTATTTCTTCAGTGAAGATGCAGCCTAAGATGAGTTTCTGGTCCTGTGTGAGGACTAGAGTACACCAGTTAGGTGGAATATAATTTGTTCTCTCTGCAGTAAGTTAAATATGGGAAGGACGTCGACTTAAGACTTTGGAAACATTAATTTGATACTGATGGTGTAAAATAATTTTTTTTAGACCAAACATGAGCCTGGATGTCTATTTCTAGAATTAAAACCATTGATACAGTTTGTCACCAGCCTGCCTAAGATCAACATCAAAACAATTTCCCTCAAAAGGAACTGAATTGTACTTCACCTATCAAATTGGCCACAGTGCTGCTAGCAACAATAACACCTGATCATGGCTAAATATTCAGTAGGCTGCTTCCTTAAAAATCAAGGAAGCTCGATCATACCCTGAGATGTCTTAGTGACTTCCTTCCTTCATATTCGCTTACCCATATTTTAAACATTCCTCTCAGTACATACTTTGAATTATTACTAGGCAAGACATTTTGTGGCCTGAGACAGAGAAGCAAATTGTGTCCAAGGCAGGATACAGACTGCCCTTTTGGGGCGGCTGCACCCACTCCTTTCTTCTCTGGATCGGGGCCTGAGCAGCCACAGTGGCAGCCACAG
>NC_056525.1:51677752-51704117 GCF_019175285.1 Sceloporus undulatus
CTTTCTTCTCTGGATCGGGGCCTGAGCAGCCACAGTGGCAGCCACAGAGGCCCTGATCCGCCGCTTTTCCAGGTCTCGGAGAAGCGGCAAAATGCCGCTTCCCCCCGGCCTGGAAAAGGGTGTCCTTGGGGCTTCATGCCCCAGGTCACCCCAGGGAGCCACTGCCAGCTTCATTCC
This sequence comes from Sceloporus undulatus, assembly GCF_019175285.1. Lineage (NCBI taxonomy): Eukaryota > Metazoa > Chordata > Lepidosauria > Squamata > Phrynosomatidae > Sceloporus > Sceloporus undulatus. The sequence goes on from NC_056525.1 coordinate 51,677,930, forward strand.
CGCAACTGTTTTGTGGCTGTGGGAACGAGGCCCTCCCCAGGAAGGAGCTCCATTTTGGAGCTCCTTCCGGCACTGCAAATAGGGCGCCCTATGCGCCCTGTAGCAGCGCGAGCACATCACGGCCATACCGCGCCGATTGGATGCGGTGCAGCTGTCACATCAAAATGACGGCACCCATCTGTACAGGGCGCCACCATTTTGATGTATGGAGTATGTGCTAGGGTTAGGGAGCTTCTGTAAAGGACGCTCCGAGGCAACCCTAGCATGAACTCGGTACGTGTTAAAAGGCACATCTGGAGAGGGCCCATATTCCCAAAGGCAAGGTGCATAGTATTCTAGACTTTGTTGTTATTTTGTGCCTTCAATTTGTTTCTGACCTATGGCAACCGTAAGGCTAACCTATCATGGGTTGTTGGTTTTTTTGCAAGATTTGTTCAGAGGAGATTTGCCATTGCCTTCCGCAAAGGCTGAGAGCATGTGACTTGTCCAAAGTAATCCAGTGGGTTTCATGGCCAAAAGAAGACCTCCCCTGCTTCTTTTCTGGAGCACCATTCCCAATATTTCAGATGTCAAAGAAATCAAGAACAGGATCTCTTCCTGCTTAATGGTAGGAGAGATCCTGTTCTTGATTTCTTTGACATCTGAAATATTGTGAATTGTGCCCCAGAAAATACGCAGGGGAGGTCTTTTTTTTTTTTTCTTTTTTTTTTTTTTATGGCCACCATGGTAGATCTCTCAAGATATGGGAATGGTGTTTCTGCCAGTAGCTAACTCCTAGTTTTTAAAACAGTTGGTTAAAATGCCAGAGAATAGGAAAGCAAAAGTTGGATACAGTACAGCCACCACTGGAGCCCAGCAGCTGCAGATGCAAAAGAAAGAGGTTTTGGAGCTCACTAAAGAAATTGAATAAGAAGTGGCAGCAGAATCAGATTCCTTTATAAGGCTTGGGAAATCAGTCCTGTTGCCACACATCTAAGGTCCTTTCACTCTATACAATTATAGCAAAGTGATTCCACTTTGAGTGCCATAACTGCAACCTGTGGAATCCTTTACTTTCTGAACAGAAAGGAATGGAATGAAATTTACTATGTAATATAATGTAGAATAACATATTATGTAAAAAAAATAGTGGACAAAATGTGCTGAATAAAGGTTTTGTTTTTTTTTAAAAAAAATCAAACTGCGGCCTGTGGAATCTTGAGGTTTGTAGTTCAGAGTCACTGAATTATAGAGCTGGAAGATTATCGGGCCATCTAGTCCAACTTCCTTCTCAATTCTGGATCTCCAAGTAAAGACACTAGTGGCCTCTGGCTGAAAATTCTAAATATTTCTCTGTAAACTTCAAATCCAATGGCTGCACAGGAAGTTGCCTTGGCAGTTAAAGTGGAATCATATCACTATAATTGTGTGGGGTTAAAGGGCCCCAATCAGCATTCTACAATCTGACTTAAATTTGATAGACTCAATTCAAATTAGGACCAGAAGTGTGATCATTATTGAAACTGGTCCAATTTCAAATTAAGCCTTCAGTGTAAAGAGGAATGAAAAACTCTCAGAGTTGTACCCAGTGCAGAAAACATAAAGCTTGTACACAGAGACACATCAGCTGAATGAAGAGCTGCTCTGCTTAATTTTGTCCTGTGCACTCATATTCAGCTGACAGCAGCATGCATATTTCTGCCTGTGGACAAAAGACTTGATAAATCACATGAGTTCTTAATCCTCCACAGGCTTGTCAGATTTGTTCTTGTCCCAGAAAATGAGGATTTCTTCAAGCTCTGTTGCCCTTAGTGGCACCTTCATCATCCCCTCTTTCCCTTAAGGCAGTGATTATTTATCTGGCATGTCTGGTGTTCTGCTCCTCACGCTAAACATTTTGTCAAGCCCAGATGGCAAGGGTTACAGCAAAAAATAACTGTAGAGACGCCCTCCAGATGCCAATGCCAAAGCACTGAATTATATAACAGTTTCAGAATGATGCATTCTAGAAATGATATACAGACTAAGGAATAAGATAGCCAGTCTTCACATTTTCAGCAGAATTCAGGTGACTATTCTGAAACAGGATTACAAATCATTGTTCTGAATTTCAATTCCCAGAAGGCTGTGCCAGCAGAGCCAACTGGCTGGGGGTTATGCTTAGTACAAAACTTCTAGATGACCAACCATTTACCATCCCTAACTCATAACATTCCATTGCACCGTTTTTGCTATATGACTTTAGGCATTACCACACAAGCCCTGTTCTTGCACCAATTATGCCAGTTTTAAAAAAATGGAAACATATCAATTTCAGAGCAGCCATTATTGTATTTGCACGTTTTCATACAATTCTGGAGTTCTGCTAATGCAATTGGTTGGAGGAGAAGGAGGAGGAGGAGGATATATACATATAAACATTTAAAATCAATCAGCCTGCTTGGGAATAGCAAAAGAGAGGAGGGACAGGAGGCGTGGTGGGGATTTGACTTCCAATATTGCAACTATCCCAGCAGCAATGTTTTGCACCTGAGAACTAGTGTAATTGGGAGATAATTGATGGGTTTCTCCTGTCAATGAAAAGGGACACCATGATCATATTTTGGGGAAACAGAAGCTATGGGTTGGAGGCACCAAAAGCACTTTTTTCTGTTTGTAATTGAGGTTTAAAAGCTGCAGGTAGTGATCTCCTTCAGCTATTAAGGATGAAAGCAATCACATATATATTGCTGCACACATAAATTTACAATATTTGAAGTTCTATACTGATCTTTATAGCTTTGATAAAGTAGACCAACATGACATGAAGGCCTTCTTTTGTCATATTAACAGTTCTTAGCACAGCATAGCTTTTAAACTTTTAGAACTTTTAAACTTGGAGGAAATTTGTAATGCAGTTACAAACATGAAAATCAGAAAATCTCCTGGTCCTTATGGGTTTCCATTTGAACAGTTTATTTGTAATGCAGTTACAAACATGAAAATCAGGAAATCTCCTGATCCTTATGGGTTTCCAGTTTGGTAGTATCAAGAACACTTCAATGGTACAGCTATGTTTTAGAGTTTGGTTCCCTCTCCTCATCAATAAATAATGTTTATATTACTTTGATAAAACCTAGCAAGGACCATATGCTTGGTTCTAACTGTTGGCCAATATCCTTAATTAATATTGAAATTAAAATATTGATTTTTTTAGCTAATAGGTTACAAAAAGGTCATCTCATCTTTAGTTAGTCCTAATCAGGATTCATTAAAAAAAAAAAGACAAAGAGCTGATTACATTGATTAGTTCTGGATTTAATTGCTTCAAATTTGGATAGGACTGATTGAGCAAGTATTATTTCTTTAGACATTGATGTCCGGGAATGCTGCCAGCAGACACTTGACAGTAGCTGATAACAGAGCCTTAGCACAGTGGAAGTGAAAGTAAAGCAGACCTTGCAAGGAACCAGTCTGAGAGCAGTCCAAGAAAACAAGCCGAGTTCAGAATTCCAGAAGTCCAAACATTCCAAGAGTCAAGCCGAAATCAGGATACCGAGAAACAGCGTTGGTCAAACAGTCCAAGGTCAAAACAGCCAAGAGATAACAAAGTCCGGTCCAAGGTCAAGGTAACAAAGAATCTAGATACTAGGAGCTAGCAGCAATCATGCCGAGGGATCATGCAATAAACTCTAGCAACCAGCATTAGTCTCTCTCCCACTTAAGTAAGGGAAACTCTCCCTCGTGCCACCTGAGGCTGGTTGGCTAATTGCCTCTCGGCAATTCTCTGTGATCTGCGCCTGCAAGCACTCTCAGCTCTTCTCTCTTTGAAAGAAGGCACCTGCATGCAAGCTTCGTCCCCAGAGTCCCCACTAGGCAGTGGTACCATAGAAGGTCTCTCTTCGGCACTAGGACCTGGTTGAACCTCCTCCTCTGGGGTTGGAGGATCACAGCTGGGACCTGGCAGGGCAGGAACAGCACCTGGTGTTGCCTCAATCAGCCCTTGCTCTGGAGGAAGCTCATCCTCCTCCTCATCCTCCGAGAGCTGATCTTGGCTGGCCATGACAATTGAGAAGGTCTTTGATAAAATTTGCTGTCCACGTACTTTCACTGCATTGGTTAATGTTGGGTTTCTTAAAATAATTCTGAAATGGATAACAAATTTATACTCAGGGGCAATGTTAGAACCAATGGACTTTTGTCATCTTTTCCCCTATTGAAACAGAGCACAAGGCAGGGATGTCCTGTATTTCCACTAATATTTAATCTTTCTTTAGAACCCTTAAAAATGTTCTTTTTGTAGATGATCTTTTGATGTCTATTGCTAACCCTCAGTAGTCAATCTCAGCTTTAATGCAAATGATTGATATTTTTTGTAAAATATTCAGTTAATAGTTCTAAGTCAGAAATAGTACCAGTGGGAGACAAGATGGACTCCAGAGTATTTAAAACATCACCATTTTGATATTTCCCAAATGCTATTACTTATCTGGGTATAACCGTCCCTAATGATATATACTGGAAGATTAAACTGAATATAAGCAATGTAATAAAATATATTGAACAAGATTTAGAGAGATGGGCAGATGTAAAATTGAGTGTGTGGGATAAGGTAAACACAGTTAAAATGAGCATTATTCTTAGAATTGTTTACTACAAATGGACCCATCTTTGAACATTTAGTTTTTATAGTAACTTTGGGGCAGCCTGTCCCCTCCCCTTTCCCCGACAGATCGGGGCCTCAGCTGCCACAGCAGCAGCCCTGAGGCCCTGATCCGCTGCTTTTCCAGGCCATGTAAAGGCTGCGCCAGCGCCATAAACCCAGGAAGGAGCTCCGTTTAGGAGGTCCTTTTGGCGCCCTTCTGCAGCGCCAGGATGTCATGTCCGCGCTGCCCCACTTGGAGGCAGTGCAGTCGTAACGTCCTAATGGCGGCGCCCATGTAGAATGGGCGCTGCCATTTTGTACATATCGTGTACATACTAGGGTTGGGGGCATCTGAAAGAGACGCCCCAAGGCAACCCTAGTACGTACACAGTATGTACTAAAAGGCCCTTCTGGAAAGTGCCATTATTAAAATGGTTGTTTTCTCTTCTTGTATTTTTATTTTTCTGCTTCTTAAATGTTAGAACATCACAGTATGTACTGTATATGAAATATACATTTTTCCTTGTGTATTTCTATTTTCCAATTAATAATTTAATAAAAATGTAATTAAAAAAGCAACTCTAACTTATGACATCCCTCTCCTACGTGTGTGTGTGTGTGTGTGTGTGTGTGTGTGTGTGTATTATTCAGAGGAAGTTTGCTAAGACAGTGCAACTTGCCTAAGGTCACCCAGTGAGTTCTCAAGGCTGAGCAGATTATTAAACCTTTGTCTCCTGAACTCCTAGTACATATACCACACTGACATTTCCTATTACATACCAGCATGCTGAAAATAAAGCCCACAGATAAGAATATTCATAAATATGTGTCCATGTATTCCATTTGTCGCAGCCTTCAAACATATTTGGTATTCTTCAACATCATACTGAAAAATTCAAAGAAGGCTGCCATTTTCCACCTGTCTGCATTAGGAGAGATTTATTTTTCACATGTCCTTCTCACAGAAAAAAGTGTTGTCTGCACAGGCTTTGGTATTGTAGGAGATTTAAATACAGTGTGATTTCCCTGACCCATGAAAGCACTCTTATAACACTAGTCACAGGGTCATACTTCTTTATCTTCTCTGGTAGTCAATACACAACATGGCATGGTTTGCTTGTGAAATTGCCTGACTGAAAGCTCTGCCAGGTCCCCTGGTTTCAATATGTTAACTAACCAGATGGTCAAAACACTTTTGCAGTATTGGGTCATTTTTCTGTTTTTATTTTTCCTTGCTGTCACAAGAAGTAAAATTACTTGACATAGTGAAGGAAGTAATTTCATCTTCAGTCCAGCCAATAGCCTATTCAGCACAGTCTTGTTGAAATGAAGACTGGGTTCAATGCAAGCTGAGACCAAGCTCTCTGAGCCCTGATGGCAGTGGTTAAATGCCAGTACTGCAGCCACGCACAGCCACAAGGTTGTGAGTTTGATCCCACAGGGCTCCAGGGGCTGCTCAGCCTTCCATTCTTTCACAGGTCAATAAAACGAGTACCCACCTTGTTGGGGGCAATTGACTTACACATTAGAACTTGCTTAGGGAATGCTAGTTCACTGATAAAAGGTATAGAAATGTACTTGCTATTGCTATTGCTAAAAGCACCATCCCCCCATCACTTAGTATCCCACAATCCCACTAGAGGAGAAGCGAGCCTCCATTACTGCACAAGCCCCAGATAGAGAATAACATAGTAGTTTCACATGCATCCCCCTCCATGCCCCATAAAAAGAAGGGGAAAAACACAGTGGTCTTCCAGAGCAGAAAGCAGTGCTCCTTCCAGATGAAGGAAGAACTTCCAGCAGTGTTGCCTCCAGCACCACAGAGACCAATTCTACTACAGATCCAAGTATTTCAGGAAATCATTAGGTCATTCTGGTTATTTATCACAGCATTCCTTTCTAAATGCTTACAGACCATCTGTTTAATGATCTGGTCTAGAATCTTTCCTGGTATTGACATCAAGTTGATTGTTTGTTAATTGCCTGGGATCTCTTTTTTGCCCTTACTGAAGATGCTGACAACATTTCCCCATATCCTGTCTGTGGGGACCTCTCCTGTTCTTCAAGAATTCTGAAAGATTATTGACAATGGCCCTGAGACTGCATCTGCACGTTCTTTGAGTACTCTTGAAATGAATATGGTGGTTAGATGGAAAATACCTTCTATCTACTTCTAGTTTCAAAAGTCTACCTTCCCAGAGAAAATGGAGAAATGCATTGTGTGAAAATGGATAACACAGAAAATTTGACAATGAGACCTTCATTTCACTGAAGTATTATACTATTCTAAAAGTGTCCACTTTCATTGTTGATTTAATAGGAATGAAAAGGGTTAATTGAAATTGACATTAATAGTCAGCAGTCTTCCTTCTGATGCCACACAATTCAGCAGTTTCTCTGCAGTTAAAAGAATGGAATTGTATTATTTTAGCAAAAGAGCTATGGATGGAATACTTTTATACTGTGCTGCTGAACAGTTCATTATGACATGAAATAATCATTGCTTTGCCAACAGCTGTACTAAGGGATTATCATTGAAATGAGGCATTCTAAAACCATCATACTGTTATGAAGTCTTCCTAAAAGGGGTAAAATTGACCTTGCTTTAAATTGCATTAAAATATCACGATTTCTGTGTAATGAATGTGTAATTAAGTTGCATTTTTCAAAGTAGCACTCAGTATTCACAAAGCACTATGTCTTCTCTGAGTACTCGATGAACCTCCTATCTTACACTATCCTTAAAAATGGCACTGGGTTGTGATATAAAAAACAGTGATGAGGAAATCCTCACCAAAATGGTTTGTGTTGTGCTATGATTTTCAAGTAAACATGTGTAAGATCACTGTGGATAGACCTTGGCAAAGCTACTTTTTGAACCTCATGGCTGCTGGTCATATTGGAACCTAGCACAACAGGAGGCTTTCACTGAAACTAGTCCAAACCAAGGGAGGAAGGAAAAACAAAGCGTGGGTGCACTATATATCACTAAGTACAGATAGCAACAAACAGTATGATACTACACAGAATTTAGTTAGACTCTTTCAAATACATGCATAATTAAACAATTATGAATGGGCAATAAAATATCAGTTCACCATAATAGTGAAGAACAATGAATGATGATTACGGCGCGTTACAGAGCGCCCAAGAAGGGCGCTCTGCCGCTGCCGCCAGTTGCTACGTCCGGGAACCGCAGTGGCCAAACCACGTGGCTCCCGGGTGCAGCAAGAAAGAAGCGTCGAAATGGCGCTTCTTTCTGGGCCCTGGAAGTGGCGCCGCGAGGCGCTAGTTGCGCATTTGCGCCGTCACTTCCGCCATGTGATGTCCGGACGCTACACGTCCGTGACATCAAAATGGTGCCCCCGTGTGGATGGGTGCTGCCATTTTGTACAGACTTGGTCCGTACTAGGGTTGAGGGGCATCCGGAAGGGACGCCCCTTCTCAATCCTAACATGCCCCTTTCTAACCTTAGTATGCCCCTTTGGCGCGTCTGTAATGCGCCAATGAGTCCAAAATAGATCACCTTGCAAGGAAACTTACTGTAAATGATATACAGTAGTAAGGTGAAAAAATCTTCTTCTCAAAATGGTAAATCCTTGGCAGTCAATATAAAGCAAACATCACAGTAATTCCAATCATATGAAGAGCAAGGTAACCGAATGGCACCAGTAGCAGTGACACAGGTAATAAATTCTCTTCTCAAAATGGTTAATCCATGATTATCAATATGAGGCAAACATACCAGTAATTCCAACCAGGTGAAAAGCAAGGTAACAGGGTGGTACTGGTAGCAGTACTACAGACAGCAGATGGCTACCTTCGGAGTTATGGAGCCACTTCGACTATGTGGTCTTCTTCAGTTGTATTAATTATATTTCAATTCCGGATTTCAAATTAAAAAAATATTACACATTCCTTTTCATGTCTACTCAGAAAGATTATAAATTCACTGGTTTATTTATGAAATGTATGACCACTTGACAATCTGTGGGGAAAAATGTGGACCCAAATGCAATTGCTAGCATGGTTGGGAAGTTGTCAAGGAAAAAAAAAGGTTCTGAAATGCACACATATGAAAAAAGTACATACATTAAAATACATACAATTTCAAAATTAACACAAACATGGTTTAGTCAATGGGAGCAATGCATACATTTTAAAATGTACTTTCAAAAATATATATCTTTGGAAAATGTGCATGGAAACAAATGTAAATTTCTGTGTGGTGGAAAACTCTTGAAATTAAGGTTGAAAGGAATGTGAAAATAAAAATCTTCAACAAGTGTTATAGATTTTACACCTCTGCTCAGATGTAATCTTTATTGAGTTTAATGAGATTTATTGGCAGGATTAATAGGGCTGAAGGATTATCTCTAACAACAACAACAACAACAACAACAATAACAACAACCACCTTCCTGACCTGAGGAAGAGAACTGTATGAGCTATTTAAAGAAATACATTTCAGTCTAGGAATTTGTAGATTTTACCCTTGAAATGGTGTCTGCATCAAGGGGGTTTATAAGAATTCTTCCCACCTTGCAGGCACTGAAGACTTATAAAATTATTTTGTGGAGTAAATTATTCTTTTTATTAAGCATATAAAGATCTACAACATCAGTCTTCCTAATGCAGTTCTAGAGCTATAAATGTACATAGTTCAAATAATTGCATGTTAATGATTTTTTTTTATCTTCATATAATTGGCATATTTAACAATATCACCAATGGAAGAAAAAGGGGGAAAATATGCACTGTGACTGCTTATGCTGAGAGATTGGGATCCCATTTGCTTCCCAGCTGATGAAAGCCTCTTAATTCTCTATTATGAACCATTAATGGCTTCTATGAAGATAATCTGCATATTATAAAGTTCTGATTGAGAATGCTATGGAGTGGATAATTCAGGTTACTTAGCTTCCAGTCAGCAATGGGAGAATTTTTCAAATCATTTCTTCTCCTAAATCCTGTTATTTTCTATTTAAATTTTAATTTGAGTCAGCTGGCTCAGCTATATCCTACCCTTCCCGACGCTGGATGAGAGTACTCTTAAACTGATGACAAAATTCTTTCCAGATTTTGTCATCAGTTTAAGTACTGGAAAGTACTGGAAAGATCCTGAGATGCATTCAGTTCATGTAGAATATGTGTCATGCTTGAAACAGCAAGAGAACTGGAACTACTGCTTCTAGAATGGTGTCAGCCATCATTCTCCCTACCCAAAGAACAGCAATCTGAGGGGCTCGACAGACAAGTGGCTCCGTGCCTCCCGTCTTTCCTCCTCATTGGTGCCACAGCAGCCGCAATGCACGGCACCGACCACTGCCAAAAAGAAGCTGCCTAGAGCGGCTTCTTTTTTGCAGCGCCGCAAACAGGAAAGGGTGCAGCCATGACACCACTTTCTGACTGTGATGTGCGGATGCTGCACCATCATGGTGGCCCATGTGTGGGCTGGAGGCCGCCATGATGGAACCACCACCATGTGCTAGGGATCAGGAGTGTGCAGTTGCCACACACTTCCGAACCCTAGTTTTGGCCTTGTTACAGTGCTTCCTGCCAATTTGTACCAGGCCTAACTCAACAAAATGCATACTCAAAAAGAATTAGGAGGGAATCCTGTTGGGCAGCTATGGATTTCCAACTTAGAGTTACATACTTGTGACTGTTTTATATTCATGATTCCTATGTAGCCCCAGTTTAGGGAATACACAGGGACTGTGAAAGTCCCCTTGACTCCACCTCCTGGGCAACAGCTCCAGTGACTGATGTGGGCCTTTTCCCTTGTTATTTGAGAAGCAGTTGGCAGATGTCACATTCCCCTTGTATGAGCAATCTTGAGCAGTAGGAGGAATTGTGACAAGGTTCCTGTTTCTGCCTGTCACATAAGAGACCACTGATGGGAGGGGATGGGAATGTCAGCCAACTGTTTCCCAAGCAACAGGGGAACAGATCTTCATTGATTGCTGTGGCTGCTGCCTGGTAAATGGGGACTGGAGCATTTAGGACGGAGGTCATTGTGTAGCACTGTAACTATGGTGCTTGTGCATTTGTAACTCCCCAACCGCATTCTGCCAAATGTATTTATCCAGAGATGTTTTATATAGACATTAAAAAAATAAACAAAATAAACAAAAACTCTAACAACATTCAAATCCAAAATATCTCATGTACATTCAAATATTCCAAAATTCCCAACACTCACAACATTTGAAACATTTCTTTTGTTGTTGTTGCTATAATTGCTATGTATCTCTGTTGATTATTGCTATTGTTAATTGCTATCTTATTTAATTGTTATTGTTTAATGGATTGCTATGTTACATTTGTTTTTTAATTCAGGTTTATTGTTATTGCCTTGTATTATCCCCTCTGTTGTAAGCTGCCTGGATTCCCAGTGACTGGGCAGCATATAAATAAATCCTATTAATTATGTGCTATGAAAATCTAGACATGGGTATTTCAGCAGTATCAAACTGTAATATCAAGTACCTCTACCAGCTGGATACATTTTGACTTTGGCCATATCATGAGAAGGTATGACTCATTAGAAAAAACAATGGTCCTGGGGAAAGTAGATGGCAGTAAAAAGAGAAGAAGACTGCATGTCAGATGGATCGACTTAATTAGGGAGACCAAGGCCTGAGCTTACAGGCCCTGAGCAGAAAGGGAGAGGATAGGGTGGCTTGGAGACATCTCATGCACTAGGTCACTATGAGGTCAATTGGAAGGCAGCTGACAGCAACAAACAACATGTGGAAATCACTCTCTCCCAGTTCTATCAAAACTGGGTTTGAAAAGCAATGTTTTCCTGATATTACTGTGTTCATGATATCATTGCAGTCAGGCTGTTTGTGTTGGTATCTGTCTTGAGATGAGAGAAAGCTGCTGGGAAAGGACTGAGGTTTGTAAGGACAAAGAAAAACAGGCACAATAAGAATAATGTCATAAAGATCACAATGTGACCTGGCTTATAATTGAGTGGGAAAGAAGATTGTGATGGAAAAAATTAGCTATAGTCTCCATTTCCAACATTGAGACCTTAGGGTGGCCCAAGAATAGGGATGAGTGAGGACTTCTTTTCAGTTTGTTTTCTTAAGAAACTACCAAAATTCACAAAGTTCTTCAAAGTCAGGATAGAAATAATTTAATATTTTTTGTTTTAAAAAACATGAATGTAGGAGAAAACAAAGTAAGCAGCATAGCATGGTGTTTTGAATGCTGGACTATGACTCTGGAAACCAGGGTTCTACTCCCAGCTCAGCTGTGAAACCCACTGGATGATCTTGAACAAGTCACACTCTCTCAGCCTCAGAGGATGGCAATGGCAAACCCCCTCTGAAGAAACTTGCCAAGAAAACCCCATGATAGGTTTGCCCTAGAGTTACCATAAGCCAGAAACGACTTGAAGGCACCCAACAATAACAACAACAACTACAGGGAAACCAATTCTGCTAGAGTCCTCACCAGGTTTAAATCTTAATGCAAATTCAACCATGTTTATGGCACTTTATTAAGGTTGCCACCCCTCTTTTTTTCTTTTTCTTTTTTCTTCTTCTTGAAAGGCCATATTGAACAATTGTAAGACAAGCAGGCACACCATGGTCCTCATGATATTAGAATTAACTGATATATTGAATTAGGCTGGTAGATGCAAGGAAGGTTTGGGTTTTGTTCTTGTTGTTTGCTTGTTTTCATTAATTATTGAATACTTTGCTAACATTTTCAAATTTCTTCATATTTGGAATGGAGAAAAAAAAACTGAGCCGGAACAACTGACAGATAATTCTAACCTGTGCACTAAGGTTGTCTATTTCACTGCCACCACAGTTACATCTTCTCCTATGTCCACCTCACAATTACGTTGGTGCAGAATCCTCCATCTGTGAGTGTAACTTTAAGGTGTAGTTGTGTTAGGCATTTAATGACATAGGAATACTGTTTTGGTTTTTGAAAATAGAAGTTCCAAGTGATTGGTCATAATACTCTTGTCTCCATGCTTCAAGGAAGTGCCTCCTAGTTCTCTGCATAATAGGTATATCTACTCATATATGTTAACTGAGTGGGGAGAAAAAAAATATGGGCTATGCCTCAGTGTTGCTTCTCTGTAGTGCACATTCATGGACAAAACAGCTTTGGTATAAGAACATTTTATTTCGTGACAGTAAAAGTAAGTATGCACAACACATTCTGTTTTTGCTAGAGGGTGCCTAGAATGATTCAGAGATTGGAAGTGAGAGCTTTTTCCTCAGTATATTATCATATATATTAAAACAGAAGCTGTGTGGGAAATGTTCACAATAGTACAAAATGGTATAATGCAGTGTCCCAGTGAGGATGATGCGACCCCTTCACTTCATGTTTGCAAAAGTTTTATACTGAGGTTCAATCAATAATACTAAAGATTTTAAAGGCCCTTTCTGTACTTAAAGTTCAAGCAGGGGAAATCATGGGTTTCCTGATGTTGAAGATCAACTCAAACAAAAAATGGCATCCTTTATGTACAGTAAGTGGAAAGTGCCCAGCCAGTCTCCCTATTATCATTCTTGGCCAAGGTGATCAAGAGAGCAGTGACCTTCTAACTCCAAGCTGTCTTGGATGAAACCAATTATCTGGACCCATTTCAAACCGGCTTTAGGGTGGGATACGGAGTGGAGACAGCCATGGTCACCTTAATAGATGATCTCTGTCTGGGTACAGACAGGGGAAGTGTGACCCTGTTAGTACTCTTGGATATCTCAGCGGCTTTCGATACCATTGACCATGGTATCCTTCTGGAACACCTGAGGGAGTTGGGTATAGGGGGCACTGCGTTCCAGTGGCTCCGATCCTACCTCTCGGGCAGGTTCCAGATGGTGAGGCTGGGGGACAGTTGCTCTTCTAGAAAAGAGCTAACATCTGGCATCCCCCAAGGCGCCATCTTATCCCCCATGCTGTTTAACATTTACATGAAACCGCTGGGAGCGATCATCTGGAGACATGGGGTGTGAGGTCATCAGTATGCTGATGACACCCAAATATGCTTCTCTATGTCCCCGACTGTTACAGTGACTAAGGATGACATCTCCCCTCTGAATCCCTGCCTTGAGTCAGTAATGGGCTAGATGAGGAAAAACAAACTCAGGCTGAATCCAGAAAAAATGGAGGTACTTGCCATAGGATCCTTAGGCCTGGACAGGAAATTTGTCAACCACTACTAGACAGGGTCACACTTCCCTTGAAGGATGAAGTTCGCAGTTTGGTAGTACTTCTGGATCCGTCTCTACGTTTGTCATTTTAAGTAGATGCGACAGCCAAAAGTGCTTTGTATCAATTTTGGTTGATACGCCAACTGCGACCCTACCTCGACCGAAAGGACCTTGAAGCTGTAGTACATGCTCTGGTAATCTCTTGTCTTGATTTATGCAATGCGCTCTACATGGGGCTACCCTTGTATCAAGTTCGGAAGCTCCAATTAGTGCAAAATGTGGCAGCCAGGTTGGTCACTGGATCCTTGACATTTGACCACATAACACCTATTCTGAAAGATCTACACTGGCTTCCAATTAGCTTCCGGGCATAATACAAGGTGTTGGTTATTACCTTTAAAGCCCTACATGGCTTGGGCCTGAGTTACTCACGGGAACGCATCTCCCTATACAATCCGCCCCGCACTCTTAGAACAAATGGGAAGAAATTGTTAGAGGTACCAGCATCTAAATATGCTTCTACTTCCCAAAAAGCATTTAATATAGCTTCCCCCAGACTATGGAATGGACTCCCAGAGGAGATCCGCCTTGCTACATCCCTGGAAACCTTCAGGAAGGCGGTTAAGACAGAGCGTTTTTGACGTGCATACCCACCTGACCTATGAATTACAGACTGTTTCTGTATTGAATGAGAGCATCTGACCCCATCATTGTTGATTTTATGTTTTTAACTGTGGTTTTAACGTGTGGTAATAATATTGTAATGTTTTAATGTATTTTTTAAACTCTGCTGTGATCCTGCCTCGATCCAATTGGGAGAGGCAGGAAGATATAAATAAACTCTATTATTATTATTATTATTATTATTATTATTATTATTATTATTATTATTATCCATTGACTTCAGAGATAAAAGATGAAAGAGATGCACATGAAGGGATGCTGAAGTAAGGACAAGACTTAAAGGGACCTATCTTGTATACATGTTGTGTAACAAATCAGAAAAAAACCAGTTTAGATTATAAAAAAATGTTATGTATAGCATCAACTCTTTTATTCTACTTGTAAATAAATTATTAGTGCACAAATGGTTTCTTGGAAATTTCATATTGAATACCTAGAAGAAACATGTAATTTAAAAACAACAACACAGGGGGCCATTCACACTAAAAAAAAAACCATACCATTATGATTCCATTTTAACTGACATGGCAAAACCCTGTGAAATTCTGGGGTTTGTAGTTTGATGAGGCACCAAAGCACCCTGGCAAAAAATTCTAAATACCTCTCCCTAAACTTAAAATCCCAGGATTCCATAGAATACAGTTATGGCAGTTAAAGTGGAATCATAATGCTATGATTGTGTGGTGTCAAAGGCCCCAAGACACAACTTTCAAAGAGCTACACACTCTATCCTGCTGTTGGTACAATATATCTTTCCCCTAATCCCCAGTACTAGAAGTGTAGAAGGTTCACTTAGTACAAGTTCTGAAGAACTATTGCCTCACACACTTCAGTTCTGACATGAAAAGGCACTCTGTGGTAACTCCAGGATAGATGTGACACCTTTTTCCCTAACTTAGCTCTTGCCCTTTTATATACTGAATGATGAGCAGGAGTTCAGTAAATGCAAATTTTCTTAGCACCGAATTGCAGCCACCATTCTTATCTATCCACATTTATAATAAAGACAGAGGCTGTGAAATGGTGGCAGAGTGCAGCACAAACTTTGCCTGTAGAAAGTCCCACTTTCAGTTCTTGGCTATGGATGGGGCCAAGGATGACTCCTGCCTTAAACTCTGGAAAGCATCTGTGTACAATAAACCTTACCAAACTATATGGATCAATGATTTGATTTTGAATAAAGCAGCTTCCTAATTCATCTTTATGAAATCATAGCAATGACAAGGTAGGCTGAACTTCATGAATTTCTGTCTGTCATACAGTCATTATGTTGCAATAGCTTCTGTGAAATCACCAGAAAGGTAGAACTGAAAAATTAAGTTGCTGCTCCAAAGTTCTTACAAGAAATACCGTACATGACATGTTATGTAGAACTGTTTATCCTTAGTTCGCTTACCCCACCCCCACCTCTAATGTGTGTCAGAAGATGAATGAAATGAAGCAGAAACACCGGGTTCACCTTTTCATTTGCAACTGAATTGTCCCATATCAGCTGGGAGCAATTTTATCCCTAAGGAATAGGAATGATTTCTGCTGACATTAGTGATGCGTGACTGCACTAAAAGGGGAGATTATTCCTCTCCCATTCAGAACAACCAGCACATCCCTCTGGGCTTATTTGTGGTGCTTACAGTTTTGGGCAGCCATGCTATGTAGTTCTGCTTCCTCCTGTGCTTTGCTGAATAACTTTGACTACCCAGTCTAGCTTTGCTGTTCAAGATTCCTGCAGGCAATGGAAATATATGTTTTGCTGTGATTTCCCCCCAGTGAACCATTTCAGCATTGTGATAGAATATGGCAGTTAGCATCCCATTTTCCAAGCGTATGTGGAAGAAGGAGTCATTCAGAAACCATCTGTTTGATCTGCCTTCGTGCTTCTTACCCTGCTCTAAGAAGAGATACTGTGTCTTGGGAATTGTCTCATTTTGATGCAACTACTACTTGTAGCAATAAAAGGGTTACAGAGGCCAATTAAACATTTAATTTTAATTTAATAACTTCATGCAGATATCAAGAGAGTGATTGCTGGATGAACAGGAATATTAGGCTACTTTTAAGTTAACATAATTCTCGCACTCACTCACACACACATATACACTCTAGACAAGAAACAGTTAATTAGGCTCAACATAGTAAATTTACTGTACTAATGTATGGTTATTTAGAGAGATCACAACAGCTAGTTATTAAACCATGTTAACAATTAGTTTAAGTGGACATTAATCTGGATTCATTTATAATGGGATTCCTTTTATTACACCCATTTACTTCTCCAGAGGCCCCCTCATGTTTAATGACCTTGAAATAAAACTAGATTAATTACTAATATTTGCAATTTATTTAAAAATTGCCAGAGTTAGAAGGAATTAACTAGCAACTGCAGAAAAGACTAAGGTATAATTAGCCTGCCATAGAGTCACGTCATATAAGCTTTTAACTCCTGCTAATATTAAGAGCCATAAGGAATCATCTCTTTCTAATTCTTTGTAAGATTATCTATTGCAATACAGCTGTTCGTAATATATTCTAAATCAACCTCCCTGTAGTTTCTTGTCACTGGATTTCCTTCTCCTTTTGATATTCTTTTAGCTATTTGAGAAAAAGCCAACATAAAAATCATGAACTCACAAAGGCCATGATAGTTAGAAGGGGAAATTTTTTTCCTAGACCTATTAGTTAATCATAATAGGATGATAATAGTCTTCAAAAATGTATCCAGATGTCTTGAACCCAGTTGAGACAATTACTTACAGAAGGAAGGTCTATAGAATAAAAGTTTTCTACGGCGGGTTACAGACCACCCATTGGGGTAGGCTGTATCCGCCCCTTTCCCCAGAGTATCAGGGCCTCAGTGGCCAGAACGGCAGCCGCTGAGGCCCCGATACGCCACTTTCCGGGCTGCAGGGAAGCGGCAAAAGGCCGCTTCCCCGCAGCCTGGAAAGGGTTGTCCCTGGGGCTTCAAGCCCCAAGGACACCCCGCGGTGGCGGGGAGGAGGAGAAAGGGGCCACTTGGCCCCTTTCTCCTTTGGTCCGCTGAGCGCAGCCGTCTGAAGGCTGTGCCCAGCGGACCAAACCAGGAAGGAGCTCCGTATAGAGGCGGCGTGGTCGTGACATCCCATATAGAGGCGGCGTGGTCGTGACGTCCTCATGGCGGCGGCTGTGTGGAACGGCTGCCGCCATTTTGTGCGTGCGGAGTGTGCACTAGGGTTAGGGGGTGCAGAAGCACCGCCGCTTTCTAACCCTAGTGCACAAAACGGCCCGTTTGTAACGGGCCTGTGTATGCAGTTCCAAGTTCAGTCTTCAGCATCTCTAGTTATATCTTTTTTTCTCCATGGGTGTGTTCCTGCATTTCTGTAGCACAGCACAGAAGCCAAGTTCAGGGAAGAAGAGTTTAGTGTATTGTGCAATATGTTTATTGGACCACTAAAAATATCATTGAAAAGGGTAAGCTTTTGAGTAATCCAAACATCCTGGCTAGATGTGATTGACACAGGATCTGTAGTTCAGTCCCAAAATGGACTCTGCAGATTGTGGGGATGCAAAGAACATTTGAACTTATGGGGAAAAAATTGGTTTTAAAAGTGTTTTGTGTTTTGTTTTGTTTTATTTTTTAGTGTTGGGAAAAACTAATGAGAATTTCGGTGTGTCACAGACCACCCGTTTGGGGCAGCCTGTAACTGGCCCTTTCCCTGCCAGATTGGGGCTTCGGCTGCCACAGCGGCAGCCTCTGAGGCCCCGATCAGCCACTTTCCAGGCCGCAGGGAAGCAGCAAAAGGCCACTTCCCCGTGGCCTGGAAAGGGGTGTCCTTGGGGCTTCATGCCCCAAGGACATCCGACAGTGGCGGGGACGCGGAGAAAGGGGCCACTCAGCCCCTTTCTCATTTGCGTCACTAGCTCAGCCGTGTAGAGGCTGCACTAGCAACGCAAATTGTGGAAGGAGCTCCGAAACAGAGCTCCTTCTGGGGCCGCAGAAAGGGCGTCCCAGGCGCCCTCATGCGGCCCCACTATGTCACTTCCTGCTGCCCCATTTGGAGGCGGTGCGGTTGTGACATAGTCATGGCAGTGCCCATGTGTATAGGGCGCCGCTATTTTCTACGCGCTCCACGCGTATTAGGGTTAGGGGTGTCAGGAAGTGATGTCCCTTCCTAACCCTAATACGCGCAGAGCGCGTACTTTGTGCGTGTATGTAACGTGCCTTCGATAGCTTTGAGAATTTTAACAGTTTGGAACTTATTCTGCAGGAAAAATGCATATGATAATTTTGGCTCAGAAAACAACATTCCTGCAGAGAAAATAGGTTCTCTATCTAGAAAGTAGCATTTTCTGAGCAGAAAATAATATTGTTGCACAAAAAGCAAGTTTCTTGCATAGAAAACTATGCTCTGTACATAAAAACACATTTTCATTGTGGAAAACAAGCTTCTTGTACAGAAAACAGAATTTTATGTGGAGAAAATGCTGTTTTCTGTGCAAAAATGCCCTACATTTTTTGTACAGAATAAGTACAAAATAGTGAATACTCTTTGAAAACTGCAATTTTCAAAAACTTTCTCACAATGAAGAAAAAAATTAAGAAACAATAAGAAAACATCTATTTGTCCTTGTATTTAATAACAAGATATATGAGGTTTGCATCCCTAGTAGATAGTTTGCAGGTTCCATCTTGAAATTTTAATTCAGCAACATAGAAATCAGGCTTGGACACAGAAGGAGTGAAAATAGAAGGAAGGAATATCAACAATCTAAAATATGCAGACATTATCATATTACTAACAGAAAACACCACAAACCCAGAGCAACTACCAAAGAAGGTCAAGGAAGAAAGTGCAAAGGTAGGTTTACTACTGAACATAAACAAAACAAAAATAATGACATGGAAGAGCTACACAAATTCATCCTAGACCATGAAAAATAGTTATAGTAAAAGAATTCTCATACCTAAGATCAAACATTGACCAGAACAGGGACTGCAGTCAGGAAATCAGAAGAAGACTAAGAATGGGGAGAGCAGCTATGAAAGGACTAGAAAAGATGCAATAATATAAAGATATACAGCTGAGCACAAAAGCAAGAGTTGCGCAAGCCATTGTATACCCTGTTACTATGTGTAAGAGCAGGATTGATGGATAGGAAGAAAATCAATTAATTTGAGATATGATGCTGGAGAAGAGTGCTAAGGATTCTGTGGACAGGCAAAAAGACAAACAAATGGGTCCTAGAACAGATCAAGCCAGAAATCTCCATGGAAGACAAAATGACTAAACTGAGGGTATTTGACTTTGGCCACTTCACAAGAAGGCATGATTTATAGGAATGAATGAATAATGCTAGAAAAGGTAGAGGGAAGTAGACAGAGAGGAAGGTTGCATGCTTGATGGATGGATTTTATTAAGGAGGCCACAGATATAAATTTATAGGAAATAAGCAGAGCAATGGAGGATAGGGATTCTTGGAGATGTCACATCCACAAGGCCACCATGAGTCAAGATCATCTTGAAGGCTGTGTACAACAAAGAAGATTCATGTGGCTTCAAAAGGGCTATTTACTCATTAGGAAAGTACGTTGAATCCACATGTGAAATGGGGAGTACACTAGCCCCGCCTCTCCCTCTGTGTCTAGTTCTATAACTGTCCTAAAATTGAGAGCAACATATCTGAATAGGGAAACATCCTCTACTCCATGCAAGTTGGAGTTCCCTCCAAATTCACCTCCCCCCCATAAGATGGACACATTCTTGTTTAATTCATAGCTTTCCATGTGAGGAGAGCAATAGAACAAGAGACAATGGTTCTAGTGCGCTCTTTTTGTTGCATGTTGATTCAACTCAGAGAATGAGTCAATAGGGCTAACATCTAGCCAGGAGAATTTTTTTTGGACTTATCTGTTTGTCCATGTCCTTCCTGAGGATGAATTCTGAAGAACTTGGAAGTCTACATTTTGAATGATATGATAGGGGCAGTACAGACTTCCAGAGCAGTCTGTAGGTGCCCATTTTCGGTCCACAGCATTGCCTCAGCAACCAAACCGTGGCAACGCTGCAGACCAAAAAAAGCCACCTAGAGCGGCTCCTTTTTGGGACATCTTAAAGGGCTGCATCACAGCCCTTACGACGTCTCTTCCTGTGCATGATATGTGGGTGCTGCGACGCCCACACGCCATGCACAAGCCCCCAATGGGGGTGGGGCAGTGTTGTAATGGCACGCCCATACGTCATAGGGCTCGGCAGCATCTGTTTGGTGCACACTGTCGAACCCTACTATCGCCACCAGGGCGTCGCATCCTGGGGGTCTGTACTGGGCTATAGCAATCCAAAAGAGGTATTATTCAACATTCTTTTTAATTTTTGCTCATGCAAAATATTTTGTTTTGTTGAGGAAGAGATCACCCTCTTTCTCTACCTTAAAGGCACCAGATCCCATTTGATATTGGAAGCTACGTAGGGTCAGCCTTTGTCAATACACAGAGAGGAGATCACCAAGGAATACCAGTTGCTATAGGCTATATGTCAGAGGAAGAAAATGGCAAAACCACCTCTGAATATTCCATGCCTAAGAAACCCCTATGAAATCAATGGGGTTACCATAAATTGAGAGGCAACTTGAAGACACATATATACACACAGCTTGTTATGCTTCTCTGCTGGTGCCAGGGGTATGTAGCTGTTGTGCCGAAAAATGTTTCCTCTTAATGAGTTAAAAGGATTCAAGAGAGTAAAGCTGGGAAAGACCTTTTTCTGTAAACTGGAAATGTGCTGTGACCCAGACAGACCTATTCTTAGGTGGAATGAGGTAGTGGCCTTGTGCTGTCTACCTACACAGATGTCCTCTGTAAGATGGAGGATCCAGTCTTACCATCAATACTACAAAAAGATTTGAATATCATTCTGATTATCCTCTGAGTGTGGAATTGGGGCGAGGGATATACTTTACCTCAAGCGGCAAAATAACTTGAGCCATGCCTGGTATAAACAGTCTATAAACTAGACTGGAAAGACCCATTGGCTGATTCCTTATAAGGAAGCTTCATACATTCTGTCCTTACATACATGTATGCACACAAAACATTTCAGAATTTTATGTTAATTTGTTCATCTCATCAGTAGTAGCCTTATACAATTTTGTGAGGGGATATCAGTTGTGGAGGATTACACTGTGTCTGGGAGATGTTTTAAGCCTTTTTGTCCAATAAATATAATTTTGTTTCCTGTCTATGTCAGTTGGGCTTGCAATTTATTTTGATGATCTTCCTTATTTTTCCTCTGGTTTACAACAGGGGCCACAAAATGGGCAGAAGGTTTGTACTGTAATCACTTTTGCTTCTGCTACCAGACAGATGTGCCTAATGTCCTTTTTTGGAGTTCTTCTTGACATCATGGCCAAATGTCATCAGCTGCCCAGTGACATGGAGGAAGTTATTATTTTTTATTATTATTAACATTTTTATACTGTAAAGTTTGCACAGCAGTTTATGGTTAATTTGTTTTTAGTGACTCGGGAGCTGTGTAGACTGCTGTAAAGTACAAACTTTACAGCACTCTATAAATAAAAGTTAATAATAATAGTAGTAGTAGTAGTAGTAATAATAAACTAATAACTGGAAAGGGCTATGTTGCTGTGGCTTTAAGGTGCTTCTTTGGCACTGGGGAATTTCAGTGGGCTGCAGGAATGTTCAGGGCTGCAGTTTGGGGCCACAAGTATACCCACCCCTGTCCTAAAGGATTCCATTGCTGATTCATGCTCAACTGCTTCATGTATTTCCACCAGGCAGGGGGATGCACCAACATATATGCATTACCATGCCTTTCCAATGATATTATTTTTCTTCAGCTCTGAGGATGAATTACATTGCAGCTAGCTAAATTTAGGATTCTCAGATGCAGTCTGCTTCTCCATACCGTTTGATGTTTTATACATCCATTCTCTAACTTCACTGGCACAGAAGTTAACAAAGTTCCAGCACTTTTAGTTGGGAGGGAAATTTTGAATCCCTGTCTTCCCTTCTGCCCCCTCCAATTTCACAATCTTTTTTTCCTCACAAATGTAAGTAGACACACAACAAAAGACAAACATAGCAGAATCTATTCCTAGCTAACTAATGAGCCACTTAACATGCTGTATTGTTTAACAGCACTGTGTCACGAGCTGGAAAAGTGTGGGGGGAGAGAAGTGCAGTTGGATTATTAGTATTTGTAGCATCAAGGATAGGATTGGAAATGCTTTGAACTTCTAAAGAATCTTTCATCTCTCATTCTTAGAACACTTTGCTCTCGTTAGCTCAGCTTCACAACGCACACACCCCTCTGTAGTCAGGGGCTTATGTCAGAAAAGGAACTTAGTTGTGTAGCTCACAGGTGAAAATAAGAAAGTCTTGTTTCTCAAGGTTACTCATATGATGGCTCTACAGTGAAGAGAGTGCAGCAGACTTAACTAAAAAGATTTTCAGACTCAGAACTGCAAAGCAAGTAATGTATCAGACCTAAACTAAGAGTCAGGTCTCAGAAACATTTGGTCCACTGGATGATTTAGACTGTGATTCCCATAATCCCTTGCTGCTAGTCATGCTGGCTGGGTTTTCTGGAAAGTGAAGTCCAAAATATCCACAAGGCCAAAGAAGTCCCACTTTTGCAATAAACTGACACTAAAAATTTAGGGGAATTCTATTTGTGTAATATTCTTATGGGTGTATAATAAATAATAATAATAAAAATTATTTGTATTTCCCACCTCTCCCTGCAGATTGAGGTGGGATTACAGCAAAGAATAAAAAACACAATGCAATATAAAATATAATATTATCTAAAAATACAGTCAGTAAAACAACAACAATATTACTACCAGTCATTAAAAAAGCCAAATCGTTGTCAGTTTTCCATGCTATCAAGTCAGAGTGGGAATGTTCCATAAAATCAGCTATAAAAGGTCAGGTGGATAGGCCCTCCAGAAGAGATCCATCTTATGTGCCTTTTAAAAGGCTTCTAAGGTGGTAATGAGATGGATCTCTTCCGGTAAGTTGTCAAAATAATTTAGCTATCTCTGCATGTTATGCACCTTCTGTGGGCTATGAGTACTATTTGCTGTTCAGCTTGAGGCTGCAAAATGTTTTGGGCTAGCCCTGAATTTGACTTTTCTGGGATGCCAGGCTGTTTAAGTGCAGAAGACTTATATATGCTACATATTCAATGGGTCCCCTCTACTCAGAACTAAAAGAGAATTTAGGCCAATATCAGTGATCAATATGAAAAGGGAAATGTCTGATATACCATTGGTTTGTTTGAAAATGCTTGAAAAATGTTTGAAAAATGTTTTACCTGAGTGTTGAGAGATGTAGATGAGAAGAATTCTAGATCAACAAGAATCTTTGTAGTTCAGGACTTACTTTACACAAAATTTGTATTGTTTGTTTTAAACAGAAAACAGCACTATTTTTGCACAGAAATGTTATTTTCTGCTCAGTAAAAGCTATTTACCACACAGAAAATGCTGTTGTATGTTATATGTGAATTTTGTGCAGAGTAATGGGCAAAACAGATGATTAAGAAGAGCCACCTTCCCAACGGACTGGGTATGTTGTGTTCAGACAGCAATATGCCCCCAGTCCGCCAGGAAGCCGCATAGCCAACCACACATTCAGCAGATCCACAGCATTTTGGTGGTGCAGCATTTACACATGTTGTGACAAAGAAATGGTGAAGAAATGCCGCCGCTGCGGCAAAGGCACCCTTTCCTTGGAGCAAACTCTGGGGAAAGGCTAGATTGGGGCATGGGGTACAGTTAGGGTTGCCATAATTCTCTACTAAAACCCGTGACAAATGTAGGACAAAATTTAGACCAAAATATAGGATAATTGTAGGCTACAATTTAGCCCAAAATGTAGGACATTTAATGTCCTCTATTTTTGTAAATGTCCTACATTTGGGCTAGATTTTGTGCTACAATTGTCCTATATTTTGGTCTAAATTTTGTCCTACATTTTGTCCCAGTTTTTAGTAGAGAATTATGGCAAGCAACCCTAGGTACAGTTGCTCTGCCCCAACCCAGCAAGCAGAGGAGCGGCAAGAGGCTGCTCCTTTGGTTTTGCCCATAAGTCTCAAACTGTGAATAGCTTCCAAAAACTGCAGTTTTTAAAGACTTTCTTGCAGTGAAAGGAAAATTGCTTCTTTCAAGAAGAAAATGAATGAAAAATTATATTCTTATGAGTCCTCCATCATTTTGAACTGTTGATGATACTACCATATTACAGGTAGGACTGTTAAATCACTGCTAAGTAAATGAATACATCATCTAAGAGGAGAGCCTTTAGCTATGCATAATAGTGCAAGGAGAGTCCTCAGGGAGTTATCTTATTACAAGAATGAAGTGCTTGACAAAGTTACTTTTTGGATTACAAGTCCCCAAATCCTCACTCAGCATGGGCACTGTTTTTCATATTGGAAATATGAAAACTGGAAATTTTGGAAATATGAAATTGGAAACATTAAAATATATGAATATTGTAAGATAAAGAAACACTGCCCTTCAGCTTCCTCAGAACTTCCACTTAGAGCCGTTTCCCATTTTCTGAAATGGAAACAGGGCCACATGGGTGCAGACAGGAGCCCCATTTTCAGACATGGCAACAAGGATCTACTAACTAGTGGTATCGGTGGATGGAGGTCAGGGGCATGCAGCTGTACCAGGTCCATGGCATGTGGATGGCTAAGCATGTACACATCTGCCAATCCCCATGCCAGGACATATCCAATTTAGCATCTGGGCCAAGGAAGCATAACTGAGCCTGTGCTTTCCTGGCCCGTCTGTTCAGCCTCTTAGATGCTTCCAGTAAGATAAATGCAAAACTACAGCAGAAGTTGTCTTGCTCCTTTAAAGATTTAAAACTGACGCTGTTGAAATGTAATTAAGCATGGAGTTCCTTGAAATCAATGGACATCCAGTAATGGATATCTAGTTTGTTGATTAGAAAGCAGGTAAGCCAAGGGCAATTAATACATTATTATCAAATGTTCAAGTGGAGAACAAGGGAATAGCTGCTCCAAGGAAGGGTATTATGTGCTTGATAAAAGAAAAGAAAATATGTATTCAGACAGTATTATCAGTCACCTTTACAGAAGCTAATTAAAATTGCCCTTTTATTTGTTGCTACTGCATTTGAAGAGCCTAGCTCCCAGATTTAGATTGGTGGCTTTACTTGCAGTATTCATTAACCTGGTGACATGCTAGTTTGTAACTTGGCTGGTTGATTTCAACAACGTGGGAAAGAAGGTAGAGCTGGGGAATTAATCTCAAAATGAAAGTGCTGGTGTTTGACATCTTCATTAACTGGAAGCAGAACAGGCTGAGGTAGAAACTGTACGTTGACAAAGGAGTTGTTCATTTTTACCACTTGCCTTCTAGTTCTGTGTAAACTATCGGTAGCCTAAGTGCAGTAAGCATCAACTCTGAAGAGTTCTGATTCAGTCAAATAGCACAAAAGTATGCGTTATAAAAGCAGTAATCAAAATTAGTCATCTTTTTTATGTGCAAGAGCTGACAGGGATAAACAGAGACTACAAGTTCTTCTTGCACATATATATGCTTTTCTAGTTCTTTTTGTTGACTCTTTTACAATTATGGTACTATGCAGTGATCGATATATAAGTACTGATTGCACCGAACATGCAGCCCATGATGAATTCAAAATTGGTGCCTGCATGGTATGTTCTTAAGGCATCTTCTG
>NC_056525.1:51704217-51706892 GCF_019175285.1 Sceloporus undulatus
GTGATCACCTACTATTCTAAACAAATAAACAACTGTTCTTTTCAGAATTATAAATATAGCAACTAGTATCATACTATACAGTATTAATCAAGTATTATGCATAGGAATGATCTGGCAAATAAGAATGAAGGGAAATGAAAACAGCCATCTGCTGGAAGAAAATGTGTGATCGCAAAAATGAATGACTTGCTTTCTTTATTACTACTAACACTGAGTAGATAATTTGTATCTTTCCACTGCTGTGAATATTGGTATTTCAGCCCTGGTGTCATGTTGAGTTATCACCCCTTCTTTCCTCTACCCTGCAATTAAGTTAACTGGAGCAAAGAGAGAGGTGAAGTTGAGAATGATAGATGGGAAAGCTGATCTGATTTTTCATTCTGATAATCCCAAACCAAATCTCTGCTGTTAAAGGTTAGCTTTCTGAATGGCATCAAGGCATTTACAAAGCAAATGTCCTATAATGGCCTGTATGAATGGCAGAGGTGTGATAACAGTATGGTGTTAAGCAACTAATACAGAGTTAGCCACACTGTTAATATTCCCACAAAAGTCCCCCCATCAAACTGAAGTCCATGTCATAGTATAGTAGGTGTACTTCATTCAGTCTTTCAGTCAGTATATCAGTCTTGCTTTGTAAATTTCCCACATCTTCACATGCAGTATAGAGTGATATTAAGGTCTGTTTACTCTGTTACATTCTATCCTATTCCCATAGCTGTATATATATGCTTTCTACCTGAGGCTTTAATTTCACTCTGTACCGCATCTGAAGAAGTGGGTTATACCCATGAAAATTCATGCTAGAATAAAAACCAGTCAGTTTTAAAGATTAACATGGCTCCTTGTTTGAAAAATCTCAAAGGGCCAATGCATTTTTCACAGCTCACTTGAGTACTGAGTTGGCTTATTGCAAAAGCAAAACAAAAAAATTGTTTCATGGACCAAGAAAGAGTGTGTCTTCTCCCTCTGTTTTGGGATGTGGTACCACTCCATGGACTGCTATTGAAGTGTGACCTCATGGCTTGTGGTAGCTAGACAGTTCCCTGAGTGTGGGCTAACTCTCCAGTCTATGGGAATCAAGAGAAAGCAAGTAACTGGGCATCTCAGAAAGCTGAAAAGTCACATTTCCACATCTCTTCACTGAGTCTGCAGTCTCCATCCCGCCATATACCATGCCACCAGGCGACACCCCCCTCTGGGGTATCACCCAGTGCAATCTGAACCTCTCTGCACCTCCCTAGTGAGGCCACTGTATTACATAAAAGGTGATCCTAATTAAAAATTAGGGGGGAAATCCTGAGGGCAAGAGTTGTTTTGTAGTTGAATAGATTACCTAGGAAGATGGTAGATTTTCCTTTCTTGGGGTTTTTAAAATAACAGTTAGATGCCACCTCTCAGGGGTTCTTTAGTAGTGGACTGCTGAATTAACGTAGGGTTCCAACTTAGATTCTAAAATTCTGTTAATGAACTGGAACAGATTGCTGGCTTTCTCCCCCTCGTCCCCCCTTCTCTATCCCCTACTTTTTGCCACCTGTCTGATGAAGAGTTCTGGAGAACATGAAACCTTGTGCCACAAATGCACCACTTTTATAACACTTTAGTCTTAATAAAGGTATTACTCAGCTCTGATTTTTTTTTTGTTTTTTTGTTTCCACACTTTTGTTTCTCAGATACGTGTATATATTCAAACTCTTCACTTTTTCACCAAGGAGGAAAAATGGATGTGAAGAGGACTCAAAAACCTTGAGTTGCAAAGAATGTCTTTCTCTCCCTAGAGAGGAATTCAGAAACATAGCTGTGTAAACCTAGAATATCAGCAAAACCAAGGGATCCTGTAGCTCTTTTAAGACTAATGCACTCTCTCGAGTATAATAGAACAGAGCACTGGTTAAATAACCATCTTTATTCAGCAGATTCCTGTGCCATGTCTTCCAGAGAGGAAAGGAGGACAGGATAAGCAAGCATTTAATGGGGAAAGAAAGATGCAAGAAACCCCAAAGCCCGATAAATATCGGTATATGTAACAGCCTCTTTTGTTAGTGACTTAGAGGTACTCCATTCACTTTTTCCTAACTAAATTCATGATCTGTTTTTTAAAAAAGAGGAAGCATTGGCCTGATTATGGGACTTCATGTACACCAGGAAGATAGTACACTATTTGATATGCATGAGACAACATAAAGTTACATTCTGTAGCAACTGCCCCATGAAAGAGGAAAATAGCAGACAGATAGTGTAGGCAAATTTAGTTGCCCAGATAATTGTTCAAAAAGTATTAAACATATACATGATCTATGAGAGTAGCTGCAAACTGAATGACTTGCCAATGGAACAACAAAATGTTTATAGATTATTTTAATATCTGTTTTATTATGCTCCTGCTTAAAGCCCTTGAAAGTAAAGGCATCTCAAAATAAACATACTAGTGACTAGAATAACTTGTATTTCTAGAGAATAGGCAGAGATTTAAATTTTTTGACTTTTGACTTTCAGAAGGAAAATGGCAAAACAATAATAACCTTTAGCAATAATAACCTTTAGTAAGTGTCGGTTATCTCAAAGCATGGCTTTGCTTTCACTTTATATAAAATCAAAATGTTATATGAAAAACTAGGTTAACCAAGAAGAAGAAGAAGAAGAAGAAGAAGAAGAAGAAGAAGAAGAAGAAGAAG
>NC_056525.1:51706902-51709597 GCF_019175285.1 Sceloporus undulatus
GATAGATAGATAGATAGATAGATATGCAGACAGTATAATGTATAGTTTGGTCCTTAGTTTCTTTGTCTGTACACTGATTCTATTAACTGGAGAGGAACAGAAACAGATGAGGTGGCAGGATTAACAGGAATACCTAACATGAGTGGTGAGAGCCAAGGTAATGGAGTGGTCTGAGTGTTGGACTATGATTCTGAAGATCAGGGTTCAATTCTCTGCTTGGCCATGGAAACCTACTGGATGACCTTGAGGAAGTCACACACTCTCAGCCCCAGAACATTCTGTGATAGGTTTGCCTTAGGTCATCATAAGTCATAAACAACTCAACATCACAAAACAATGACATAAGTGGAAGACAAGCTAAACAGGAAACAACCAATCATGAAAATGTTTAGCTCATAATTCTGGTAGTGCACATGGACACCTAAGTCTGGACTATGTATACTCAGTGTCCAGTTGCATACTCAGTCATACATTCATTTTGCATCATTATTTGCATAACCAGTTACTGAATGAATTGAACAGCCAGTTGCAAATGCAGCCTAGAGACCTGTAAAACAAATATATTCTCACTTGTGCAATAGGAGAAGTCAGTAGAACTGTTTTAATACACTAGTGTTTCATTGGATTTAGGCTCATGTATTTGAAGATATGTGTACAGCCTGAAGGCAGGGGCCTAGGGGTCATCCAACAGTGAGGGTTCTTATACTTTTAGTGCAAACATTAGTGCAAACCTCAAAGTACAGGAAGCCAATACAAGAAAAAGATGTCTAACAACAGAATCAATCTTTCCTTTGTGCTGCCTGCTATTGTGAGCTTAGGTATAAAATTTAGAAAATCATGGTGCCATTTGCTTTGCGGGAGTTGTGTCTATATGTGGCATTAGCTGGAAATAAACTATAGAGATCATGGATGCCTTTTGGGTATGGTGCATTACTAACAGAATATGGAAAAGTTATTATTGGGGGCCATAACTTCCAGAATCCTCTACCCAGCATGACCAATAGCAAGGGGATTATGGAAATTGTAGTCCAAAAAGTAATTGTGTAAGCGCTGTCCATATCTGGAGGAAGAGTGAGTAGGGAACAGTTATTTTGGCTTAATTAAAAGAGAAAATGTATATGGTAGAATAGCTTTCCTTCCTTGAGGAAAAATGGACTGGAGGCATCAGCTGAGGCACTTGAAGGAACATTGCTTGCCTGAAGTTTTCTGATGAAAATTAGAGGAGATTTTGCCCTCCAGACTGTACTGGTAGTCTGTACCCTATCCTAGGACAATGCAAGCATTTTGTTCTTTGCATATTTCCTAACCTCATTCTCAGGCAGTAAAGTTTCTTCCAACTGTGCAGAAAGTGATGATACATCACTAGCACATAAACCATGATTATTTTAAAAACTTTCTTGCAAAATGACTTTTTATAGGCTTTTCCAGGCAAAAGGCCAAGTCCACCTGCATTAACAACTGAATTCTGTCTGGAAGATTTTACACAAAAAACAAACTTTCAATTGCCAACTGTTCCAAGGAACTCGTCAAGGATGACTAGAGAGCAGATATGTTTTTACTTCTTAATGTTAAATGATGAAGGAGAGTTTGAAGTGTATTTTATATTATTTGTACAAAAAAATAGATTTTTTTTATCTTCATACTGAGAACTGACAATCTTTGATACAATGGCATCTTATTTATTTATTATTTATTTATTTATTTATTATTTATTTATTTATTGTTATCAATTTTAATGTTATGTCCCATGGGGAACACTTTGGGTGGATATAGATCGGGTCCTCCTGGGTGTGAGAAGGAGTTGGTATAAAACTGAATAACTCTTCTCTTCTTTCCCTCTCCCATTCCAGTGGTGAGCAAGTGAGGATTACTGGGCCCAGCCATCTCATCAGTCTGATTTCATCCCAGAGACCAAAGAACGTGACCACCGGCTAGCCGGTCTTCACTGGTGTTATCAAAGTTTTTATTAAAACTGGCATATGGCAGTAGCCTCTGCACCCCTCACAAATGCGGACAGAGATGCCAGCCAGCCACAGAGGCTGGCAAAATATCAGGAATAAAGTCTTCTAGAACATGGCCACATAACCGAAAACCCACAAATACCTAGGATGCAAGTCTGAAAGCCTTCACTTTGCAATGTATTTATTTAATATATTTAATAAATTAACAAATATTTAATGAAATGTCACTACAAATACCAGCAGCAGGCAATCTCAGACACACATTGAACATGTTTAAAAATGGCAACAACACATTTGCCAAATGGCACTTGCCACCCATCAGCCTCTCCCCTCCAACTACCCCCCCACCCCAGATGTCCACACCAATCCTGCAGGACACACATGTTAAAAAGCCAAGGACCCCCTCCCCCCCCCCCCGGAAATTGCAAAGTAAAAAGAGTTTTTTCAAATTAGTTTAAATTTTTAAATCCTTTGGCATTTTTTTAAAACTTTAAAATCCTTGAAAATAAGTGCTTCACTTCAAATCCAGAGGATCATCATGGTTCATACTGGAGTCAGCACACGTAAGTATGAATATTTTATAAGGCATGGATTCTGCCCTCAGTCATCCCACCTGTGAACAAACACCTGTCGAACATGAAGCAATCTACAAAGAACCATAAGTCCAGAAATATGATCTGAAGTTATTCCCCAGATCCTGACAGGTATCTTCTTCTCCTTCTTCCTAGTTTTCC
>NC_056525.1:51709622-51722024 GCF_019175285.1 Sceloporus undulatus
GTCACGTGAGATTTTGCCGCCATTTTGGGCAAAAAATGGCGACGAAATCTCGCGTGACCTCAGGGAAGGTCGTGCAAGATTTCGCCACCATTTCCCCCCCAAAATGGCGGCGCCCAGAGCGGGGAAAAGCCGCAACCGGAGGCGGAGGCGGCGGTGGCAGGAGGAGCCAGGGGCCGGCTCAATGGCCTCTGCGGGCCGCATCCGGCCCGTGGGCCGGAGGTTGCCGACCCCTGATCTAGGTTGAATTTATGTAAATCCTTCATGATCATTATTTTTGTTTTCTTTATGTTCAGCAGTAAGCCTGCCTTTGCACTTTCTTCTTTAACTTATATAATGATGTAATACTGCAATATCATAAGGTTATAGTGTACTTCCATATTTGTGTTAGCGTCAAAGCACTTCACAACTCTACTGCTTGCATTTTCATTTCATTAGATTATTACTAATCATTCATACCAAAAGTTACACTGTGTGGAGACTAGGGTTTCCCATGTTCTCCATGATAAATTTCAAGGATATCTCCCAACCTGTTATTTCTGAACATCGTAGATAATTGCTTTTCACATGATTGGGGAGCTGGCATCAAGTGTCCAGTTGTGGGATATTTAAAGTACTGGTGTTTTACTCTGCCAAGCAGAATGATAACGTTATGTCTGTTATAATGTAAGAAGGTCTAGTGGGTCAGAACTAAGGCCGGTAGATTACCATTTTGTTCCTCAGTGGGCAAACAGAAACCTTTTGGAAGCTCACAATCGGGATATGAATAGTGTAGTACTTTTATGTTTTTGACCACATTCCTACAATCCATACAAATAGAGAACAAAAGAGGACACAGGTGCCAACAAAATTAGTTTCTGCTAATTTTAAAATATTGTTGTAATTTAAATAGAAAAACAGTGCATCTCAGAATAGTGAGGATGACTTGAACCAGGTGGTCCAGGGTCATACTTGTTCTGCTGCCTGGGTATGAACTGTGGATTGATAAGACATCTACCGCTCTTCCTTCCTATGGGTCTAGAAGATCTTTACACTGGGCTTGGATCTAGCAGCCTTACAAACAAAGGGGAACCTTCAAATAGAGTGGTGCTTCTTAAGCTGTCTGATGTGAAAACTGACAATTCTTTTCCTCTAATGTGTCAGGGACTGGTACCATTTTTGTTTCACATGCTCTCTGCCCCAGGAAAAGGCAACGGCAAACCTCCTCTGAACAAATTTTGCCAAGAAAACAACCATAATAGGGTTCTTATAACTTATAAGTCAGAAATGACTTGAAGGCACAAAACAACAAAAATTCATCCACAGCATATAAATTTGCCACAGCATGGCAACTGATGTTTTGTGGACCAACACTGGTCTTTGGATGATCACCGCTATGATCTTTGGAATAGCGGTATATAAATAAAACAAATTATTATTATTATTATTATTACTTTTAATAATTCTGACACAGGGGATGTTACTCTGATGACCCTTTAAACAGAAGGCTGTCCTCTCTAAACTAGGAGACATGGCCTACTTAGCAAAAAACAACCATTGTGACTAGCAGATGCATGTAGTTTTATGTGCTGTGACAGCCATGTACAAAATATATGACATCATTGATATTATGTCTGTCTCAGATGAAAATATCAGGATAATAACAGACTGTTCCTTGTGTGTGTTCTTGGTAAATCTGTGCAACTGGCTGTGTGGACTTGTCTAAGTGCAGAAAAAAAGAGTACAATCTATGAGTCAGATGCAGGATCTCAGGATAATGTTCATCAGTAGAACATTGTGTTCTTCAGTGTAGTGACCACTGAATTACAAAAATCACACCCAAATCTTAAGCATGTATACTCAGAAATAAATTACACTGCATAGCATAGGACTGAATTCAGGGAGATTGATGTCTGGTGAGTGAGTGTACTTAGGGCTAGGCTGTTTTTTATTCCTAAGGGAGGTGAGGAAATAAACTTTAAGGGGGTAGATTTATTGTTAATGAGATGAGGTATGAACTGCATGAATTTGAATCATCTGATGGAAGTTCACAATCCTAAGGCACTCTCCCTGAACTAAAAATCTGACAACTTAAAATATCTCTATGTCAGACTCAGGCCTTATTTTCCAACATGATTATGCTCTCACATGTTTATCTCTTTTGAATATAATTATTAATTTGATCATAGAATCATAGCGTTCATGAGATTTGGCCTTCAGTGTGATCTAGTGGGAGTTTCTCACATGACCTGAATGAAGGTTAAGGAGTGAAAGTTCATTTCATAGGGAAAAGCACTCATCAAGGCAGTACTTTGTCACTGGAAATACACTGCATGGAAAATCCCTGCTTCAATTATTCCTTATATTATCAGATGCTTTACATGTTCACCAGAATCAATGCATGCTAATCAAAGCCAAGATCCTATTGTTTTGGACACTCATGTGCCTCATTAGCACCCATCACCTTAATGGTGAACTGGGAACATAATGTTGATGACTCCTTAATTTAGAATGTTCTTCAGCAGAAGATACACCCTTTAGATAACATCGTCTTTTCCATATGTGAACGTGGCTGCTTGAAGTCGGTTGGCTCAAGCTGAGTGCCGATTCCCAGGAGCTGTTGCCTCGCTTTCCCAGATGAATTGGGGCAAATGGCACAGCCCTTATCAGACACTGTTGTGAACAAAGGCCTGTGGTGAGGAAAGTGTCCCTGTCTAATCTTTATAGCTGTGATAGGGCCTAAAGCTGCTCATGCCTGCCGACACATCAGTGAACAGTGAACTCATAGTAGGCTGCTGATCTGTTGTTTCATTAAGGATTTCAGGTTATAAAGTTATATGGCCCTGCTTAGCTTTGTATTGATCTTTAGTGTTTGTAAACATTCCATGGCCTACAATTTAGGTCTGATGACGTAGGGCATCCTAGTCAAGCCACCAGCAACCTTAAAAGGACATTAACAAAGGTACAAACTGTGTCACATCATTGTCTACATTCATAATTGCATCATGTATAACAGTTATCCTTCAGAGGGGTAGCTGTGTTAGTCTGCTGGAGCAAAAGCAACAAAGAAACTACATGTGCAAAATTAATAAAATTATTTGCCCTTCCACTGGCAGGCCTTTAATAACTAAGTTATTATATTATCCAGATGAACTGTTAATAGCCAACTTGTTTTAAATAGGCATGCTGGACTTTTTAATGTTTTAATATATTTATTGAAATAGTGTTTTAAAGTGTTTTACATTCATGTATAATTTTATATTTCTAATTTATTATGCTGCAAACCACCATGCACTCTGGACTTGGAAGGAAGGTGGGATACAAATAAAATAAATGAATTATGGCATTCCCAGTACAAGGTCACCACTGGTTGTGTTCCCATTAGGGATGAGAAATCCCTGTTCAGTACAAGGTCTGAAGGGCACACTTTCTAAACTATTTGAAGAATAGATATCATCTGAGCTCCTGAATCCAAAGCTGTTAGGCAGCTGTTGATGTGCCTTTCCCAAATGAGCACATTGGAAAAGTGTTCATAGAAAAATGTGCAGATTGTTAATGTGTGCAAAGTAATGGAGTAAGTGTGTTCAAGCAATGCATATAATTTAAAACATACTCACAAAGATGCACACATTGTTGGGGAAACTAATAAAGATATGGCTCTCACCATTCTGTTTAACCCAAAAAGTACCCTAGTGACAGAGCCATCCATGGATTGTATATGAAGGTGGAAAAGGGAGGTCACCTATAAATGCAGACTTTATAGATGCACACCGTCACAGTCTTAGTTCCTGTCTGTTCAAGGGTCATGCTTATTCAGAGAGTGTGTGAGACCATTATCCTATGGGGTATAGCTATGAGGGGTGGGCTTCCCCTAATGAGAATTTTGCTGCCATATGAATTTTTTATTTAGCTCTCAAATTTCTAGCATTGCAGTAAATTAAAACTTTCACTATGCATTCTGAAATATGGCTTAGGCATCCAAAGAAAAGTGACAAGCAGAGTTACGAAGGAAATGTGAACATAGCAAAGATAAGAGTTCTAATTTATGATTATCTCTCTACCTGCAATGCAAGAAATTTGGGGACTGGAAAAAAAAATTCATTCTGTTTGTGGGTGAGGATTCTTTATTGGGGGGGGGAGTAGCACCTTCAGTCTCTTTTCACCTCTCCACCATAGGGGCACTACTGTCTTTCTAAAGACAGATGGGAAGTGTGGCTGAAAGACTCATATAATGGGAGGACACAGAAGAAGATGATGGAATGAACAACCTAGTATCATAGGTCACAAACATAGAAAAAGTCACTGTATGCTGTATGATACTTTTGTTTCTCTGGTCCAGGTTATACCAGAAAATGTTCCAGTAACATGTAGACAACCATTACCCATTAAATCTTTAGCAGGATGGGGAAACTGAATTATTTACCACATGGTTTTAAGTCAGTATTCTAAATACTACACCATCTCTACTTTTGGAACAGAGCCTTCATGCTGTTACAATTTAAGATGGTTGTGGATGGGTATTAACATTCATGAGAACCAGTCTATATCTGTATATCTAACAGAATGAACAAGGTCTGTGATAAAGCTAAGTATTAGCTCTAATTTTTGCAAAAATTTGCTTTCTAAGGTGGTGTCTGCATGGGCCAGAATACCCTGGGGGCAACGGATTATTGGAAGCTCCACCAACCTCCCCCATTCCCTGGGGCCCTCTGTTGTGACACTGGGCAGCTGTGTGCATGTGCATTCCATTGTGCCATCTGGCACAGCCACTGCAATGGCAAGTGCTCATTCCTGAGGTCAGAACGAGGGGCCCAGCATCAATCACTTGGCTGGGCAGCTCATTCACACTTCAGAGTAAGTGACTAGTTGTTGCAGTGGCCATGCCAGGCAACACTGCAGAATGCATTTTAAACAGCTACCCAGTGTAAGAACAGAAGGCTCCAGACATTCCCAGAAGATCCAGAAGAAACAGGGAATTGTTAATCTCTGTTTTAAGAGAGGCATACCCTGAGTTCGGTGCCTAATAAGTTATGCAAGTTATGGTTATGCAAGTCTGGATTCTCCACTACGAGGAAAGAATGAAGCCAGTTTATTTGGATCATATAGACCAGGGCTTAGTCTGGGTTGGTTTGTTATTTTCTTCTTAAAATAAAATTTAAAAAGTATCCGTACCATAACTTAACCATAAAGGTGAAGCAATGTCTATTTTCTGAGTGAGAAACAAAAATATGTCCCCTATCAAATTGAAAACAGAATGGGCAAACCTTCCAAAGAATGTAATGAACACATGAATAGCCTTAGCATTAGGTGCAGTGGGGTGACTGTTTCAAGCAGAAGATTCTGGAGGCAGTGATGGCATTTGTTTGGCTTTTAGTGGCTCTGCAACTTTCCTTTTCTATCTCTCAATTTGTTCCACGTTTCTTCTGGCACTCTTTGCCTAAGAAAGGTCTATGAAATTAATGAGGTCATCATAAGTCAACAGGTGACTTGAAAGCACATGTGCATGAATGCACATGTGTGTATGCTTGCACATACATATCCTCTGGCATATTAGAGGATGCTATCCCATCCTAAAATCTTGAAGCACTATTAAACTGCCAATCCAGCCACCTTTGGTGCAAAGAATGGAAAAAGGGCTCCATTTTGTCCTTTGCCTCAGGCAACAAAATTTGTGATGGTAGTGAAAACTATCAAGAAGCAGAGGAGAGAGGGAGAGAGAGAGAGAGAGAGAGAGAGAGAGAGAGAGAGGAGGAGAAGTAGTAGTAGTAGTAGTAGTAGTAGTAGTCCCTAGCTTTTGAATGTCAGAAACCACTACTTCCTGGCACAACCCACCTGAGAGTTGTGAAAAAGTTTTTGCAATTTGGAATGCAGTCTTTGAAAGATAAAGACATCTGCATTTATTTATTTTTTCCAACAAGTTACCAAAAAGAAAGGAACTTGGTCAGGTTTTTCAAGAACATGCTGTTGCTTTTGAAGGATAGGATGTTGTTTTCACACTAACAGTATCTAAATTTTGGGTTTATTTGGATGCAAATTAGAAAAGTAACCTTGGGAATTTGCACTGTGTGGGAAATTGAACATATTGAAATCTTCATTTTAAAAGAGTTTCAGGAGGAAAAAAAAGGGAAGCACAATTATTCATGGTGTCTATAGAAGACATTTTATTTTATGACTGTATTCCATTTGCTTTAATTTGTGCTTTGATTATGTATTCCTGCATGGCAGGGTTCATGACTGGATGATCCCTGTAGTCTCTTCCAATTCTATGATTCTATCTCTTGAGGTCTTATTTTGTACACCGACATCTCCTCCTCCTCCTCCTCCTTCTCTATCAGGGAGGGAAGATATATGTCTCCCCACCTCCATATATTTCCTTAGTGATTATTAAAGTCAACCATTGAATGCTATCAGCTTGTGCTATCGCTAAAACAAGGCAGTGGGTAACTTTGCCATGACTATTAACAAACCAAGCCTTCTGACCAAGTATGTCCATCCCAGTCTTCCTTCCACAACTATCCTTCAGATTCTCTTGGTCTACACCCTTCATGATCTCTCATGTTTAGCCATACTAGCTGAAACTAATGGAAGTTGTTATCAAAAATATCTGGTTGAGCCTGGGCATCATGTTGGTGCAAGTTGGTCTATACCGACAAAGAACAGTAGCAGAAATCAGTGTCCAGATTCATCAAGTTGTAACTGATCCCAAAATTCATCTAGTCTAATCCCTAATCCCATTCATTTTACAGATGCTTATTTTCCTGCTTTTTGTGTTTCCCATGTTTGTAATTCCTGGTGAGTAGAATTTACATGATTCCCCAAATAGTCAGTGCTAGTTCAGCTGAACTAAAAAAACAATATCTTAGCAGAAATGTTTCCATACTGGCATGCTGAGCTAGGAGTATGAGCACTTTCATGCTATGCAATTATCACATGATAACTTCACTTTCACTGTCATGATTCTGTCTTCTGTAATCTTGGGATCTGCAGTTTAGGGAAAGGTATTTAATTTCTCAGCAAGAGAGCTCTAGTGTCCCACCAAACTGCAAACTCCAGAAACCCATAAAATACTGCCATCACAGTTAAAATGGAATTATGGCATGATAATTTTGTAGCATGAAAGGGATGTTTAAAGACAGTTTCCCTGACTGGTTTTAATACAATATTAGAATCAGCAGCAAAAGATCTAATTAGAGCTCTATTACATAGATTACATGGGTTCACATAAAAGGCAGTGACAATGTCTCTATTCTTCTCAGGGCAGAGTGCAAAGAACATTAGTTTTAATCTTTGTTGTTGTTGTGTGCCTTCAAGTCATTTCTAATTTATGACACTCCTAAAGTGAGCCTATCATGAAGTTTCTGGGGGTGAGAGTATGTGACTCACCCAATGTCATCCAGTGTGTTTCCAGGGCCAAATGGGGAATCAAACCCTGGTCTCTAGGGTCATCATCCAGTGCTCAAACCACTACATCATGCTGGCTCAATTTTAATCTGGATACTTTGATGGATTGTCAACTATGGGTTGACACACTGTAGAAATAAAGCAGTATGGCACTCCTTTGACTGTCATGGAGCCACCCTCTGGAATCTTGGGATTTGTAGTTTGGTGAGGCACCAGAGTTCTCTGACAGACCAGGCTGGATACCTCACCAAACTACAAATCCCAAGTTTTCACAGGATGAAGCCATGACAGTTAAAGTGGTGCCAAACTGCTTTATTTCTACAGTGTGGTAATACCCTATGACTGTTGCTATCCTTCTTGTACTTCCTATATAGTCTCATTTTTAAGGAATGTTTGGGAAGCAGGGCTGTTTGCTTCATAGATCAGCTTTGCTTTCAGCCAGACAGTCAGCAACACTTTCCAAATATTGCACAGCATTATTTTTACCCTTGTACTGACAAGGCATGAGAGACCATTGCCACATCGCCCAGTTCCACATGGTTTCTGTACAGGCAAAGGTCATCAGCATGTGGACTTTGGTTCTTGGAGGTAAATGGTTTGCTGGTTCCTAGCATGAACTAGAGATTACATAACAAAGGGGGGGGGGAGAGAGAGAAGAGGACACTGATTTCTCTGAAGCTATTTAGGAAATAAAGACCTAGTGTATTTCTGGAAGGTGTTAATGGGTTTTTTTAAAATACAAAAGAAACAGCTTGTTAGCTGAGTCTACTCACACCTCTGTCACATTGTCCTCCCACAAGCTTTCAAATCATCCCACATATAAGACCATAACTACAGTCATATTTTTAAACTAGATATAGTTCATTCACATTTGCTTATATATGTTCATAGATACGACAGTCACACAACAGGTACATGAACACACACTGACAGAATCTTTGCAAAATAATGTGTTTTACATGGCTACTGGTAAAATCCATAATCTCTGCTCACTCTCTATATTTTGTACTGATGACAGGTGTCTGAACAGCACACTGAAGAAGAAGAAAAGGCCAATGCCTTTTCATAATGTCACAATTTCATTATTTTCTGACAAAAGAGAAGAGTGACTGAACA
The DNA here is from genome assembly GCF_019175285.1 of Sceloporus undulatus. NCBI lineage: Eukaryota > Metazoa > Chordata > Lepidosauria > Squamata > Phrynosomatidae > Sceloporus > Sceloporus undulatus. The sequence goes on from NC_056525.1 coordinate 51,718,116, forward strand.
AGACAAAGGGTTCCTCCATGTTCAGAATATTGCAAGGAACAGTTGAGGTCTAGTAGGTTTAATTGGTGGAAGTCCTCCATATGAACATAAGATGATTTTCTACTGAATTAATTGCAGTCATAGATCTGAGGAGCCAGGTATGTAGCTACTGGGGATGGGTAGGTGTGGGGATAAAGGCACTGCTTCATCAATAAGAATTCTGTCCCCTAAAATGGTTCTTCAGTCCCTAAATTTCTAGCATTGCAGAGAGTGAGACATTTAAAACTGTTTACAGCTAGAATTTTAGTTTTTGTTGTGTTTGTTTTCCCTTGGGTGCCTTGGATCTCTTTGCTTTCAGGGCCTAATATGTATTTCTAAATGTTCCTGAAATGTTAAGTTATTGCAATGCTAGAAATTTGGATAACAAAAGGAAATTTCATGTGGGTGAAGGAATTCTTATGGAGGACAGTACAACCCCATAGCTATACTGCTGTATAGAAGAGTTCTTGATATTAGAATTAAAAGGGAGGCATTTATGGATTTTAAAAATGCAGCAGTCCATTGATTCCACAGCTCATTCAAATTTGGATCAGATCAGCTGTAACACAGTGTTATAAAAACCTGTGTGCTTGTAGGAAATCTTCAGGTGCTGTCCAACATCTGGAGACATGCATTTTGCCCACCCCAGATTTATGTGTATTCTTTCCCTTGAATTTTTGTAAGCCACCTTATGTTCCAGTTTGGAGAAAAAACAAGATACAAAAAATAAATAATAGTTATAAAACAATAATTTTGATTTATCTGAACATGGGAGAGAGCTTTCTCGGTGGTTTCTCTGCGGTTCTGAAACTTCCTTCCCAAAATCTATTCTGAAAGCAAGTAAAACCGTTTTTATTCTGGTAAGCTTTTGGGAATTGCTTTTTAATAGTGAAATGGGCCTTATATAATGTGTTGGACCTTTATTTGTTCTATTGTTGTTTTCTCAATTGGTTTTAACTTGTTTTTATGATGGTTTGATTGCTTTTTAGCACCTATTCATGCTTTTAAATTTAAATTATGCTTGGTTTTAATTGTTGTAAATCATCCCAAACTAGAAAAAGTGGGATATAACAACAACAACAACAACAACGTTTGCTCTTAAAAGGAGAACAGTAATTGCAGAAGACACTTATATTCAGCAATATTAGCCTCAGCTGTCAATCTGTCTGCAATATTAGTCAATAAATCCAAACAGGAAACATTCCAGTCCTGGTTGCTTAGGGTTTTTTTAAAAACATATATCGAGATAGGTCAGCTTGCAACAGGCCACCCCCGAAGTCTGAAATGGATCAAGCTATGCAGCAGTACATTTCCATGCAGACAGCCATATTCATGGCTAGAGCATGGTCGGCTGACCTCCAATAGGCGAGACTGAGGTCAGCTGTCTGGTACAGAGGATTACATTTGCAGCATAGATAAGATATAACAGCAAGAAATATATTAACATACCAATGCTCTGTATGACACAGGCCTACAAAGCATTTGGGTAAGATTCCATTGTTTCTACTATATATGTCTCTGTATATGCACACACACATGTGTTGCTTTGTGACAAGGCTTGACCTTGAAAAGCAACAAAAAACAACTAGAATAGATAACTAAACACACAAAATACATTTGCATGTACACCTTTGTGGTAAGAGAGAAAACTCTATGTGTGTGTGTGGCAGAAACAAGAATGGGAATCAAGCATCCCTGCAGAGGTTGTAGAACTGGAAGTTCCAGCAGCCTTAGACATTGGCACATTGAGAACTGCAATCCGACATCTGGAGGGCTGCATAATTCTGTGTAGGGCTGTATAAAAAACAAGGGGGCCGTTTACACTACAGGATTATACTGCTATGATTTCACTATTATCTCCCATGACAATATCACAAGCAAAGTACATAGAATTCTCATCCAGAGAGCACGACACCTCAACAAACTATAAACTGGAGGATTTCACAGGATGTTGCCTTGGTAGCTAGATTAGAATCATAATGGTACAACTGTGTCATGTGAGAGGGCCCAAGATGTCCAAGTGGGAACAAATGTAAAAAGAATTGTAACAATGCAATTAAATGAATAAGTAAAAGTATCAGTGAAACTTCCAGAAAAATGCTGGTGTTTTAATTTAATTACCATCCTAACATCTTTTGGATTATGGGACAAAAACAAAGTGCACGTGGACTCTGTACCTTGCTTCAAGGCAAATGTGATGGTTCTAGACTAGAGAGACTCTGGAGTAAAAAGAGGCATATGTGTGTGTGTTTATAAAGAGGGATCTGTGCATGGTCCAGTCTTGGATGGTCCCAGTAGACACACGCACTGGGGTTATTCATGCCTACAAGCAGCAGGATTCCTACCCACTGAAAAAGAGAGGCTTTACCAGCAAAAATAAATGTTAAAACCTTTATTTCTTCATTCAGATGTTTTCCAGATAAGTGTTTATCTGTTTAGGAGCTTATCTCATGGCATTTTAGGAGCTTATCCCATGGCATTTGAATTTGGTTTACCTCGATCCGGATTAAATCTTAACTTGCGTAGCATCCTGATTTTATCAGATGGTTTTTGCCACCTGAATACATCCTGGGTTCATCCCCGCTTCCAGAGCCACTCCTCCCAGCTCTTTTTGGATCTGGGAGTTTTCTGGATTGAGAAAATGGCCAGCAGAGTGCTCCTGGAAGCAGGGATGGACCTGGGCTATATTCAGGTGGCAAATTAGGAAAAAACCATCTAATAATAATAATAATAATAAAATTTTTATTTATATCCCGCCCTTCTTATAATCAGGGCGGCTTACAGCAAGGTTAAAATACAGTCCATACAAAATATACAAAACAAGAAGACAAGAAGAATTAAAATACAATACAGCAAATCATACAGAAAAATAACAAGCAAAAAGCCCCATAGCCCAACCTCTTGGCCACGGAAGAGGAGGGAGGCCCACAGGATTTTATTCGGGGAATGCCAGTTGGAACAGGAAGGTTTTTAAGTCCTTCATGAATTGGGCCAGGGTAGTGGACGAGCGGAGCTCAGTGGGCAGCGTATTCCAAAGGGCTGGGGCAGCCGTGGAGAATGTCCTCCGTGTGGTGGAGGCCAACCTAGCCCCAGGCACCTTCAGTAATTGCTGCCCAGACGTTCTGAGGGTGCGAGGCGGAATGTACGGGGAGAGGCGGTCCTTTAGGTATCCTGGGCCCATGTGCCTGATGTGGAGAGGCCCTTAAAACCGGGCCCTCAAGGAGCCATTCTGTCTCCATGCTATTTAACATTTACATGAACCGCTGGAGAGATCATCGGAGACATGGGGCGCGGGGTTATCAGTCGCTGATGACACCAATTATTTTCTTCTATGTCTCCGACTGATGCAGTGACTGGGGATGGCGTCTCTCCTCTCGTGGCCTGTCTAGAGTCAGTAATGGGGCTGGATGAGGGAAAACCGACTCAAATTGAATCCAGAGAAACGGAGGTACTAGTGATAGGTTCTCCTGGTCCAGGAATGGCGGTTGTTCCACCTGTCTGAACGGGGTCAGCTCCGTGAAGGACTCCATGCGCAGTCTGGGGGTGCTTCTTGACTCGTTGCTTCACCTGACAGCTCAGGTGAATGCGACGGTCAAGAGCACCTGTTATCAGCTTCGGCTTATTCGCCAGCTGCGCCCATACCTGGCCCAGAGGACCAAAAACTGTTGTACATGCTCTGGTACTTCGAGACTGGATTCTGCAATGTACTCTACATGGGGCAACCCTTTACCAAAACTCGGAAGCTGCAAATGGTGCAGAACATGGCAGCCCGGCTGGTCACTGGTGCTCCCAGGACCGCATATAACACCGGTTTGAAAGACCTCCATTGGCTGCCCATCCGCTCAAGCTCAATTAAGGTGTTGGTAATCGCCTATAAAGCCCTAAATGGCT
>NC_056525.1:51722049-51725984 GCF_019175285.1 Sceloporus undulatus
TCATAAGATATAAAATAATATACAGTAACTAGCATTTTATCCCTTTAAAACACAATTATAAAACTGCAAAACTACAAACTAATGCACCATTAGTCTGGATCAGCAGAGAATATCAAACTGCAGACTTTACTAAACTTTTAAAAGTTGTCCATATTTTGGACAGAAATAATTTTTAAAAAACTGAAGCATGGGAGAAAACAAATCTGACAGATTTATTGACAAGTGTGTTTCACAAGTGCCTTATGATTCATTCCTCTAGAACATCTTTTTAGTTCCTTTTACCAAGGTAAAATTCAATACCAGAGGCTTGCCTAAGAAATGCTGCATTATGAGTCACTACACCTCTCATATAATATTTTTCTTTGTTCCCATAGGAGCATTCAAAACTGTCAGTTCTGCATATCAGACATCTTCCAATGCCAGTATGCGCATAGCTGGATCTTCTACATTATTGGCTCAGTCTGCAGAAAAAAGGAGAATTGCTGAAGAGCTTGAAAGTCACTTTACAGGACATCGGTCAGGACTAGAAGCTTTGCAGAATGAAATGGCATACTCTCCAAATTTGACTCCTGTCATTAATAAGGTGAAACTAGTGTTTAAGCTCTGCTAAAGGAGATGCTGAGTAGCTGGATGAATACCTAGTTTGTTGGGGGCAATTAGCTTAGCTTACACTTTGTAAACCTCTTATTACATCAGTAAGTGCTATAGAAATGTACTTGCCATTGCTATTGCTGAATGTTTGGTCATTTGTTACCCAAAGCCATAGTATCCTCCATAATTTTGACTGCAGTCTGAATAGCTGTGGCCTAATGAAAAAAGTTTGGGCCAAAATCTCATCTTACTTTTCATCTTTGTTCTACTGTTCTGCAATTGCCATGGAGACTTATGCCAGGATTTCCCGTTGCCAAGCAAATCATCCATTTTGCTGCAGTTCATAACAGTTTTCAAATAACATTTGCATAAATGGATGTGGGAGAATGGCAGGAATAACTCTGATACTTATATGAACTTGTGAGGATTCAAGGATTGTTTGGAGGTGGGCAAAACCAGTCCTAGGGGATCAGGAGATGTTGTCTGCTTTCCTTCTGGGCTGCTTTCCTTCTTGCTGCTACCATGTACCCATCTTTCTTCCATTTAGTAATTTTTCCCAATATTTACAGCAATCATTGGCCACTCATGACTGAATAGATTGCCCTTTTTCTGACCAAAAAAAGTGGTGGTGAGAGATGAATTGACTCTCTTGGAAGTCTCCAAGGAACATTTAATACAACATAATCACTTTTTAAATACAACACAATCACCTTGCACTGGTCAACATCAAACGTCATCCATCTTTCAAAACTGGGTGTGGACATCTGGCCATGTCTAATTTTGTTTTTGGTTTTCTTTGGGCAATCTTTACAGCCCTGGGGGGAGTCTCAGGGGCAGAAAACATCTGACCCATCACAGTTGTCCACCCCTGAGTTATAGGAATCCAAGCATCATTTGTGTACAAGGCCTCAGCGTGAAGAGAGAAGTTTTACTGGAAAGTGGAGAGACAGACAGGCAGGCAGACTATAATTCCATGAGAAACAAAAGTCATTTAAGTGTGCGTGTGTGCGTGTGTGCATGTGTGTGTGTGTGCGTGTGTAATTTATTTCAGAAAATTACAGAAATGTATATCCCTCTGTCCATGTGCTTCTTGTACAGGCCTTGTAATATTTCTGGATCCATTAAGAAGCAGTCTTATATCAGAAGCAGCAACATTCTGAGTACTGTGTGACTGGTTCAGGCTTTTCTCCAGAATAGCAAATGTGTACATGTGCAGTTAAACTGGGACCAGAAATGTGAAGGATAGAAAGAGGGGAAGATTTTCCTTATGTGACATCCTTTTTCAAGAATTGCCAGTCTCAAAATTCCTTTCACATAAATAAGAAAAAGGAATATCAAATAAAAAGGACATAGCACGATAATAATCAGGGACACTGATCCACTTGTGTTCAAGGCAAAATCTTTTATTAGTAGCTCCATATTGATATTTCTTTGTATTGCTAAATGGTGTGTTAACAAGCAAATTTACTTGTAAAGCCTCCTTGGGGAATCTAAAAACTCATTAGCAGATCAATAGTTAAATTAACCTGGTTATTTCTATGCTCTGTTTGTAGTTATTATGTCTTGTCCTTGTCATTGCTTGTATTGTAGTGTATTACATTTTACCTTGATGCTATGTGATGAAAGACAGTATAGAAATAGTATAAGTAAATAAATATTAGCTCTCTGAATATTTTTTTCCTGTTCTTTTGCTTGATAGTACCATTGAGCTCATCAAATTGTTTCTCTTTTCAGATTTGCAGTGGTATTAGATCAGAGATCTGCACCCCTGGGGAATGTGTTGGAGAATTATGCCTCCAGCAGAACACAACAGAATGTGGTCCTGGCCTGAGCTGCAGAGGGATCCTTTCACTTTCTGGCAACTCCATTCAAACTGCCCAGAAAACCACTCAAGAGATCCGCAGCTTGAGTGTCCGACTTCAGGAAACTACACAGTTGGTATGTGTATGTGTGCATGTGCACATGCACATATGTGAGTACAGAATGGAGAAGGAGGAAAGGAGGAGTCCTACCTTGTTTTTTTTAAAAAGCATGAAAACAAATCCATTTTGTTTATTTTGGCGGGTTACAGACCGCCATTAAAGTACGGACTCAGTCCGTAATAGGGTTAGGAAGGTGTGGTGCTTCCGCACGCCCCTAACTCTAGTACGGACTGAGTCCGTACAAAATGGCGGCTCCCCTTCCACAAGGGGGCCGCCATGACGACATCACGACTGCGCCGCCTCTACACAGGGCGGTGCAGACGTGACGTCGTCGGTCCGCACCAGGGCGCCTAGGGCGCCCTTTCCGCGGACCAGGAAGGAACTCCGTTCGGAGCTCCTCCTGGATTGCGGCGGCGCGTTGCTTCGCTGGGCGCCGCTTCAGAAAACGGGGGGGGGGGGGGGGGGGCTGCGCCCAGCAAAGCAAGGGAAAGGGGCAAGCAGCCCCTTTCTCCTTCTCCCCGCCGCCGCGTGGGTCCTTGGGGGCTGAAGCCCCAAGGACACCTCTTTTCAGGCTGCGGGGAGGAAGCGGGCATTTTTGCGCCTGCAGCCTGAAAAGCGCCGGATCGGGGCCTCAGCGGCTGCCGTTCTGGCCACTGAGGCCCCGATACACCGGGGAAAGGGGCGGGTGCAGCCCGCCCCAAATGGGCGGTCTATAACCCGCCATTATTTGGCTTTCATACATCCAAGAAGTGCAAATGGAGTTCAGGAAAGGAAGTGGCATTAGGGACCACTTTGCAAACATACAATGGTTAATGGAGTGCACCAAGAAATTCCAGAATAAAATCTGTGTGTGCTTTATAGACTATAACAATGTCTTTCACTGTATAGATCACAAAAAGTTATGGAATGCTCTTAAAGGCATTGGAGTGCCACTACATTTGATAATCCTGATGGGAAATCTGTACTTAGGATAAGGGGCTGCTGTTAGATCAGAATATGGAGAACCAGAATGTTTCTCAGCTAGCAAAGGTGTAAGGCAAGACTGCATTCTATCACCCTACTTGTTCAACTTGAACACAGAAAATATCATATGAAGAGCAGGATTAGACTCAGAAGGAGGAGGAGTGAAGATAGGAGAAAGGAACATCAAAAATCTAAGATATGAGATGACACCATACTGCTAGCGGAAAACATCATAGACTTGGGACAGTTACTAAGGAAGGTCAAAGAAGAAAGGGAACTGCTGAACGTAAAGAAAACAAAAATAACGACCATGGAGGATCTACATAAATTCAACCTATGTAATGAGGAAATCAAAATAAAGATTTCCCATACCTTGGATCAAACATTGATCAGAATGGAGACTGCAGTTAAGATGTCAGAAGACTAGGATGGAAAGGGCAACAATGAAATAACTAGACA
>NC_056525.1:51726009-51729970 GCF_019175285.1 Sceloporus undulatus
ACTAGACAAGATACTAAAATTAAAGACTCTAACAACACTAAAGTTTAGAATTTTCCAAGCAATTATATTCCCATTGCCCAGTATGGATTGGATGGCCCGGGACAGTGAAGAAGGTGTATAGTAGAAATCAGACCATTTAGAGTGGTGCGGGGGAGAGAGTTCTGTAGCATACACCGAGAGCCAAAAAGACAAACAAAAAGGTCCTTGACATCTCCCTTAGAAGCCACGATGATCAACACTGATGCTGTCATACTTTGGCCCCATGATGAAATTGCGGGACTCAATCAGGGGAGGTCTAGGCGTGATTTGCAGGGACCTCAGCAGATCAGTGGATATAGTGGGCTTGGAGATGTTCTCATGCACAGGGTTGCCATGAGTTCAGGGCTGAGTCAAAGACTCAACAACAACATCCTGGCTTCCACTGACATATGGGATTGGGCTGTGAGGATTTTGTGACATAGAAACCGCTATTTTGGAATTATAGTCCCAATTTAGGTGACTTTTAATTTGAATTATTCACCAAGTGACGTATTTCTGTGACTCTGAGGGTTAGTCTTAAGGCACAACTTTGCACAACTACTGAAGTACACTGCTTACCTCGGGTTACGATAATTAATTCGTTCCGCATTCCTTTCGTACACCGAAATTCGTATCCTGGTAAACATGTTCCATTGAAAATACTAATGCCGTTCTGACCTCAGACTGAACTGCCACTCCAAACCACACGGTACCAATAGAGGGCCTATAAAGTAAGTCCCTACAATTACAGTTGCCTGAGGCACCAAGAGCTTACGAATGACTTGCGGTCCATTCTAACGTTCTAAAGGATAAAGAAAAAAAGTTTTTTTCTTATCTTTGATGGTTTCTGGCATCGATTCTGCCTTTTTTGAGCCCCGTCAAATGCTTTATGTATGAATCATAGAATCATAAAGTTGAAAGAGACCACAAGGACTATCCAGTCCAACCCCATGCCATGCAGAAAATCACAATCAAAGCATCCCCGACAGATGGCCATCCAGCCTCTGCTTAAAGATGTTCAAGGATGGAGACTCCACTACACTCCGAGGGAGTGTGTTCCACTGTCGAACAGCCCTTACTGTAAGGAAGTTTCTCCCAATGTTGAGGTGGAATCTCTTTTCCTGTAGCTTGCATCCATTGTTCTGGGTCCTGTTTTCTGGAGCAGCAGAAAACAAGCTTGCTCCCTCCTCAATATGGCATCCCTTCAGATATTTAAACAGGGCCATCATATCACCTCTTAACCTTCCCTTCTCACGCTAAACATCCCCAGCTCCCTGAGTTTTTCCTCATAGGGCATAATTTCCAGACCCTTCACCATTTTAGTTGTCCTCCTTTGGATGTACTCCAGTTTCTCAACACCCTTTTTGAATTGTGGTGCCCAGAATTGGATGCAGTATTCCAGGTGAGGCCTAACCAAAGCAGAATAGTGTGGCACTCTTACTTCCCTTGATCTAGACACTATACTTCTATTGATGCAACCTAAAATTGCATTGGCCTTTTTAGCTGCCACATCAAACTGTTGACTCATGTTCATATTGTGGTCTACTTGGACTCCCAGATCTCTTTCACATGTAGTCTCATTCAGCCAGGTGTCCCCCATCCTATATCTGTGCATTTCATTTTTCTGCCGTAAGTGAAGTACCTTACATTTCTCCGTGTTGAAATTCATTTTGTTAGCTTTGGCCCAGCTTTCTAATCTATTTGGGTCATGCTGAATTTTGATCCTCTCCTCTGGAGTATTAGCTACTCCTCCTAATTTGGTGTCATCTGCAAATTTGTTAACTATGCCCCCAATACTGTCATCCAAGTCATTGATAAAGATGTTGAATAGCACTGGGCCCAGGACAGAGCCCTGTGGGACCCCACTGGTCACTTCTCTCCAGGATGAAAAGGAGCCATTGTTGAGAACCCTTTAGGTTTGACCAATCAACCAATTACAAATCCATGTAATGGTTATCTTGTCTTGTCCACATTTTACAAGGTTGTTTGCAAGAGTGGTAGCATACATTCCAGTCATAGGCTGCCATAGTGCTCTGTGTATTGGAGCAGCTGGACGTAGAGGCCATGGGTTGGTTGGTTGGTTGGTTGGTTGGTTGGTTGGTTGACTTATTCCTGGAAGAGGCCACAAGGGCCATCCAGTCCAACCCTCGGCCAATATATCCAGTGGAGTCTCTTATATAAAATGACGAAAGGTTTGCTTTTAGGATCTTTTAAAAATATATTCAAGTTATGGATGAATCAATTCATGAAGGCAGAAACTGTTGCTATGGAGGGCCACCTATATTTAAGATTATGAATAAGAGTTGTGAACTTAAGCAATGTGCAAAGTGGTTTGAGTAAAGTCTCAAAAGAGGAAGGGCAGTATTAATGATAACCAGAATGAAATGCATTAAACCAGAAGTGACATGCTATGTCCTTCTAGGTATGGTGAATCTGTAGTTCCTATCAGCTCTAGCCATCATAGCCAATGGTGAAGAAACATGGGAGATGCAGTCCACTATGATCTGGAGATCCAGAAGTTGTACATCATTTTTCCTCAGGGGAAGGCAATGGCAAACCTCCTGTGAACAAATCTGGTCAAGAAAACCCTATGATAGGTTTTCCTTAGGGTTACCATACATTGGAAATAACTTGAAGGTACAACACACATACATTGGGAATTTATTTTATTTATTTATTTGTTCAGTGTTTGTGAAAAGTAATGTCTGCTGTAAACTCTCTAACGCCTTCCAAAACTATTTAGCTATAACTGAATCATTATGTCCTTGCCTGTAGACCACTGTTGTCATGACTGAGGCATTCATGAAAATACAGCCATGCTCACTTTGCTTCCTTGTGATCATGAAAGTAGAACTATCTTCTCCTTTGTGACCTTGAAATGACCTCCAGGGAGGGAAATGTCAAGAGTTCTCCAATTGGAAATCAAACAGTTCAGCCACTTAATCATGAAAAGCTGAAATGAATTCTTCCATTACAGCAATTACAAGTAATTATGCCCTCGCCGCTACCTGAAGTAATTACCATCAGCAATACTAATAACATACCTCTAGATCAATTGTAGGAAGCTTCATTTTCCAATTGCTGACAACCTCTACAGGAGCTAACAGAAAACAATTCCACAGATTTGATACCACAGAATACAAAGTGAAAGGAAGACTAGAATGAGTTCCATATTTCAATACATTCAAATTCTCTAAAATGCAGAAAAATATTCCAAATCCTGTAAAGGCAAAAACCACCAGAGCTGCAATTTGGAGCAGGAAAATGGAAGGCCAGGAAAAGATAGATGCCACTGTATCTCTGCTCTTTAACACTTCCACGGAAACTGTTTTTTTTTTTTTCCACCTCTAAATAGGCTCTCAGGCTTTTTGTTACACAGAGTTTCAGGTAAGGTCATTATTTCCCTATAATCTGTATGTATTCCATGGTTCCTTTTCGGGATGGGTGTCGTCTTCTCTGAAAATGCCAGCCACAGATGATGGCGAAACGTCAGAAAGAAACTCTGTTAGAACATGGCCACATAGCCCGAAAAACCCACAAAAAACTATGGATGCCGGCCATGAAAGCCTTCGACTTTACAATATGATGTCTGTAGTTTTCTAGACAATTATATAACAATAATAACAACAACCACCCAGAAAAATTCATACCAGCCCTAGAAAACAAGATTTTTCTCAGGAAGAAACGTGTGTGTAAGAAAACATGATTCTCTGCATATGCTTCCTGCCCAGAACAAAAAACCCACATAACTTTTTGTTTGTTTGTTATGTTTGTTTGGTGCAGAGTACATCCCAACCTACAAATAGTCATAGGAAATGGCACAGTGTCTAATGACTGTCTTGCAGGGTACAGAAAATATGGTACGTTATTCATGCCTGTTCACAAGAATAACATTTTTAAAAATTGCATGCCTATATTGGGAATAGAGAGTTAGCATGGCATA
>NC_056525.1:51730070-51836546 GCF_019175285.1 Sceloporus undulatus
ATGATTCATACATAAAGCATTTGACGGGGCTCAAAAAAGGCAGAATCTCCACCAAAGGCAACTCTTTTAGCCCTGATCAATGTGTGAGCATGGCTTGACGGGGCCAGGAGCAGCCAGTGTCAGGTAGCTGCCCACCCCCCCACCCCCAAATTATTTTTGACTGTCTTGTCACCTGAAGTCTTCATGGCATCTTTGGTGGCTTATCTCTCTCCCCTTACATCAAAGGTCCCAGCATGGTTACAGAATGGCTAAGCAAGCATAATGTTAGCATGACAGAGGGGGCCATGAAGGATGACTCTTACAGTGTATTTATAATCTTTGGAGTTTCAATGTGATGCTGATTAGAAATTGCATTCAAGTGTATCTTGAACATGGATGGAAATATATGTACTGCATTGCTTTTAATGGATTTTGCCTTTGTGTTTCTGAAAGCACACCATCATTAACAGACTTGCAAGCTTAGTCAAGCCAAAAGAAAAAAAAAATAATGATGATGATGATGATGACTTATAGATGGATCAGGGCAATTACATCCTTACACTTCTTGTCATCAAAATAATGTTGAAAAGTATGAATGCTGCACAGTGTATTATAAAAGCAAAATTTTAGCATTAATAATTGAAACAGTTTATTTTAATTGTATATCAAAAGAGGTGCTATATAATCACAAACATACATTGCCAAGATATTGATCACAAGTGTAATTTGATCTGCAATATTATTATGAACTTTTTTCCCTCAGCAATAGTACTTAGTGAATTCACTAAATTTTATAGAAGTTCTAATATTTTTGCTACTTCTGACTCAGCAGGCATATTCAATTTTTTCTTGTGAAGCCTATGGGGTTTGGGTAGGGATTAGTATTGGGTAGGGAGAACATCACCACCAACCACTTCTGTAATAATTTTCATGGCAGATGCTGTAAAAAATTAACATTTGTAAGTCCAGGTATGAGAAGATATTAATTCTGCATTAAAATATGTTGTTAAGCTAAAAAGGGAGCAGGAGTTAATCACTTAAATCACTTAAATAATTTTCATTTCTGTCCTGTACTATCCCAGAAGTTAGTTCCACTGAGTTATTCCAGATTAAGGGGACATTTACACTACATTATAAACCAGTTTTCAAACTGGTTTAAAAGGAGGTAGTTCACACTTTTGCCAGTTTTCCCCTGCCTGAATTATTGGGGGGGGGGGAGGCACAAAACCCCTTTAACCCGGTTCTTTTGGAACTGGGGATTTCAACATATCTTTTCAAAAGAACGAGTCTTTTTTTACCAGCTGCAAATGGAAACTTGCTGCTGATTCAATTCAAAGCACAGGAAGGGAGGGGTTAATGTGCAGGGGGCAGATCATGCCCATCCCTTTGCTCTCTCCCTGCCAGCCAAAGCCAAAGCCATGGCCAGGGAGGTGGTTCTCCTGGGAACATCATTAGGCGGTGTACTTTAAAAAAATTGACAGCTTATGCACATCTTTGCTATTGCATGGGCGCAGTAGATAGCACCTTTAACTACTGGCACCATCAATTTGACAAAGGTGCACATTATTTGCTTGAAATGTTTTTAAAAATACTATCAGTGGGGCTGGGGGTTAGGGGTCATTTCCCCCTCTTTCCCAAGAAATAAAACCAGATGTTGAAACTATTTTTGTGATAAAACCCTGAAGATATTCACTGCCTGTGAGAATCATCAGTGAGTGAAGCCTTTGTCCTCTCTTCTGTAAAGGACTGTAACAAAACAGATGGACTATAACAAAACTATAAAGGACTGTAACAAAGTAAGTCAGACACAGCACGGTGTAGGCTTCTTGTCTTGAGTATATATTTCTCACCACAACTATCAAGTGTATTGACACTCCCATGTTTTGAGAGCATTCCATAGCTTTTCAAAATCGATGTAGTCAAAGGCTTTGCTATAGTCTAAAAAGAACATGCTGATTTTCTTTTGGAATCTCCTAGTGCGCTCCATTAATTCCATTAGCCATAATATGTTTGCAATGCGGTCCCTAGTGCCTCTTTCTTTTCTGAACCCCACTTGGGCCTCTGCGATTTCTCTCTCCATGTATGGTTGGAGTCTATGTTGCAGAATTTTGAGCATAATTTTGCTTGTGCAAGAGATTAGTGCTATGGTCCTATGGCTGCAATAGTCTTTTGTGTCTCCTTTTTGTGGATGGGGATGTACAGCATATTGAATGTTTCCAATCTGTTCATCATCGTTTTGTTTTCCATATCTGTTTACATATGTTTTTTATCACTAATGTTGTCAATGTGGATCCAAGCAGTTTGATTGGTATATCATCTGTTTCTGGTGATTTATTTTTCCTAGTTTCTCATAATGCTACTGCCACGTCACTTACTAGAATATAGGGTTCATCTTCATATGATGCTTCATTTCATGTGTCTTTCATTTTTTCATCTCTTTTATGTCTCCTCTTCTGTGTACTGCATCCAGCATTTTTTGATAGGTGAAAAATATTATCCATGATATGGCTGGATGCTTTCTGGAAAACAACGTTTCTAATCCACCCACACAGTGAAAAGGAATTAATGAAAGGTACACAAAAAAGCAGGGGTGGAAGGTATATTAAAATATATATTTTTAAATGGTTGAAAAACATTATTTTTGAGTCAGTGGTATCACTAGGGTTGGCATCACCCAGTACAGTAACTCATGGTGTCACACACACACAAATCAGCCATGGATCTCCTCCAATATCACATCATACAGAATCCTTGGTAATGTTTTTGTAGTAATGTTACTCATAAATCATAATTCCCATATATCACTGAATATTGTGGTAATAGTTATTGAATATACAGCTAGCAAAAATTAAAATTATTCCTTTAAATTACAGTGTCATATACACACAGTTTAAATTTATTTACATGCACATAGTTTCATGATCCTAGACAAGATCCTAAAGTGCAAAGATATACAAGGAAGCACACCTGGACCTACAAATGTTAATTATTTACAGCATCTGCCATGAAAATACAAGTAAAATGTATTCCCATAATCATGTATGGATGTGAGAGCTGGACAGTGAAGAAAGCCAACAGAAAGAAAATGACCTAATTTGAGATTTGGTGGAGAAGTGCTGAAGAAGAGTGCTGAGAATACCATGGACGAAGACAAACAAATGGAACAGATCAAGCCTAAACTCTCTCTGGATGCCAATATGATTACATGGAGGCTGTCATACTTCGGTCACATCATGAGAAGGCATGACTCACTAGAAAAGACAATAATGCTAGGGAAGGTATAGGGCAGCAAAAAGGAAGACCTTACACCAGGTGTAGACTCAATCAGGGAGGTCCGACACTGCCTGCTGGTCCTGGTCCTCCTCTTCCCATGGGGGTCTTCCCATGGCTGCGGCTGCAAATGCAGTCCCAATGATGGCGCAGCAGGGACATCTGGGGCTGTCTCAAATGGTGGCATGGCTGTACACACTGCCATTAGGAACAACTGAGGGCTTGTCATCTACTGATGCTGGAGTCCGTGGATGACAAGTCCACATATAAGGAGGATGCACTGTATTCCCTTGATCTCTAGACACCATATGCCTATTAATGCAACTTAGAATCACATTGGCTTTTTTTAGCTGCCACATCACACTGTTGATTCATGTTCAACTTGTGATCTATTAGGACTCCTAGGGCCCAAACAGACAGGCCAAAATAAAGCTGCTTTAGGTCACTTTGGAAGTATGCTGTTTAAATGACATACACATCTTAAGAGACCAAAAGCTGCGCCAAAGCTGCGCTCTAGTCCTAAGGACTGGAACATGGCTTTGGCGTGGCTTCCGGATGCTTAGGACTCATGCATCATTTAAACAGCATACCCTCAAAGTGACCTGAAGCAGCTTTATTTTGGCCTGTCTGTTCGGGCCCCTAGATCCCTTTCACATGTAGTCTTGTTAAGCGAGGTGTCCCCCATCCTATATCTATACATTTCAATTTTTCTGCCTAAGTGCAGTACCTTACATTTCTCTCTGTTGAAATTCATTTTGTTAGTTTTGGCCCAGCTTTCTAATCTATTCCGCTCATTTTGAATTTTGAAAGGAGGTATCAGTTACTCCTAATGTGGTGTCATCTGCAAATTGTATAAGCATGTCCTCTATTCTTTTGTTGTAGTCATTGATAAAGGTGTTGAATATCATTTGGCCCAGGACAGAACCCTGTGGCACTCCACAAGTCACTTCTCCAAGATGAAGAGGAGTCATTGCTGAGCCCCCATTGGGTTTGGCTAGTCAACAATTACAACTCCACCTAACGGATGCATTGTGTAGCCCACATTTTTAAAGCTTATCTATAATTCTATCTATATATCTATATATATATATATATATATATTTATATATGAGTCGTGTCAGATGAATCTGACCTCTCTCTCTCTCTCTCTCTCCTCTATATATATATATATATAGAGAGAGAGAGGAGAGAGAGGTCAGATTCATCTGACATGACTCATATTATAAGGTCAGATTCTCTGGCTGACCTGTTTTTGAGTATTCATGTTTGACTTTTTGTGATTATGGCATTCCCTTCTAATGTCACAGACTCTAGTTAATGAGCTGCTCTAGAATCTTCCTGGTTTGATGTCAGGCTAATGGAGTGATAATTGTTGAATCTCGTTTTTCCCTTATGAAGAAGGGACACATTGCCCCCCTCCAGTCTCTGGGACTACTCCTGTTCTATAGGGATTCTAAAACATTTGCCAATGGCTCTCAGTTACTTCTTCTAGTTCTTTTAATACCCTTGGATATAGTTCATCTGGCCCTGGACATTCAATTAATTTTTAGATTATATATATATATATATATATATATATATATATATCCTGGGGTTTCTCCTATTTCTTCCCACTGAAGCTTGCCTCACTCACACCATCTTGTGAGCATTTTAAAGGGACTCAGGAGAACACCACAGTCTGTTTCTGCCTAAGGGCAGATGTTTGGGGAGAAATGGTGTCAATCCCCTTAGGATGTCATCTGATGTGGTCCACAACCACCACATTCCACTGGTGATGCCCAGTTCTGAGTGTTAAGAAATGCTGACAGGAAGAATCCTGGATAGATAACAATCTTCACAGTTTGGGACTTGCTCTGTGAAAAATTCACACATGGCTGTTTTTCACAGAAAACATTTTATGTGCAGGAAGCAGTATTTTCTGCATGGAAAATAATATTTCAATGCAGGAATATTAAGTCCTGCACATAAAATGCTTTTTTCTGTGCAGACAATACTATCATTGGGGAATTATTCTATGTAAAATTCACTCATAGTTGATTTGCATAAAAAATAGCACTTTCTGAACAGGAAATAATATTCCTGTATGGAATTATTAATCTCTATGTGGAAAATGATGTTTCTGTAACAGAAAATACTGTTTTCTGCATAAAGTAACCATATATGATTAAGTCCCAAATTGCAAATATCCTTTGGAAACTATGTTTTTTTAAAATATTTTATCATAGTGGGAAGAAAGTTCTGAATGTACTGCTACTGACAAATTTGTGTCAGCCAGTTTACAGACTGTTGTTGTAACTCGCTTCTCAATGCAGTGTAATATACCAGTGTTGGAGAATGCTTTCAAGCTCACCCAACTTGGCCTTGGCATCCTATTTTCTGTTCTGCCACTCAGTACCATCTTCTGTGTATGGAATTCTGTTTAAATCATTGATCCACATAGAATATTTTGCTGCTAGCCCCTGCTGAACATTTCAAAACCAAAACACAATTTATTTTCCTTCATTTGCAAAATACTTACAGTGTGACAATGATGGAAACAGTGAAATTTGATGTGTGTTGATCAGTAAGCAACCATCCTGAAATATTTAATAATAGATTAATAGCACACTGGGAAATTGTTTCTAGCCAGAGTGAGAGATATCCCAGTTCCATTTTCGAGTCTATACATTGTGATAGATTTTATGCATAGCATAGATTTTATCAGGCAGGCAAACCCTGACATCTGAACATCTCCCAAATGCAAGGTACTTCTCTCTTACTCAGATAAGGATGTTTTGTGCTACCTTAAAAACTGAAACTGTTGCCTCTCTTTTCCTGTAGGGAGTTATTTGTCTCTTGGCCTATGTTTGCTTGTTGTTGTTGTTGTTTTAAAAAATAGACAGTTTCTAGATATTCAGAAAGAAACCTCTATAAAATCTGTAGGAAGGAGGTTTGTACTCTCATGAAAGTTAGGGGCATGCCAGCTGATCAACATTTGGCTCAAAGAATGCAATGTATTTTGGGAATCAGTACATCAACCAATATGAGGGATAGATATGTATTTTTTTGCATTTATTTTCTACATTCTTGATGCATAGCATAGTTTAATAATCAAGTGTTCTTTTATTCTTATATATAGGCTTTCTTGTTTCCTCAAGGTAACTTGTGAATCTGCTCCAGCTAATCCCTAAATAGATCAGGAGCCCCAAAAAGAGAGAACCTGGGTATCTATTATTTAGTCATATCTAGATACTGTGCTAAGGTTGCCTTTGCTTCTGAGAAGCTCTTTAGTTTTAATCCCTTTGTGACCAACATGTGCATGATCCTTGCCACACTTGAGTTAGGTGTTCCTATTGCATTTGAGACTTCACCTTCAGCTTATTTTTTTGGGGGAAATACCACTGCTTTTCATATCTGGGATGGAGAGAATTTGAGAAAACATTTTTTAAAGAAGTCTGAGCATGAGGGGAAAAAAAGGAGAAGCAAAATTACCAAATTTTCCTTGTCCCTATTCATATTACAGGGAGTCCACAATACTGGGAGGCTCATGCAGATTGCCCCACCCCATATTAATCAATGATGGCTCATGCTCATGGGTGTACTGACACAGGTGCATGTATATTGCATTGACTAATCTGGGCTTGCACTCTCATGGTTTTTCATCCATGGGGGGGGGGTAGGATGAAGCTAAGCCCCTGTGGATGGGAAAGGCCCACTAAATTTACATGTTTTGCTTTGCATATGAAAACATGTTGTTGTTGTTGTTGTTGTTATTGTTGTTATGTGCCTTCTTGTTGACTTGGGGGAAAACAGATGGCAGCTAAGAAGTGGCTTGCCACTGCCCCTTTGCTCGCCAGGTTGGGGCCATGGCACTCACACACCATGCCCCAACACAGCTGGTTCCTGGTGCAGATAGGAGCAGCAGAAAGCTCTCTTTTTAACACTGGGAAAAGGGCAACCTTGCCACCACCACAGGTTTTTTGGTGTTTCTTCGGCACAGCATGTGCAAATGCTGCAACACAGAAACACCACAATGCTGCCTGCCATGCGATCAGGTGGGTGGCATGACGCTGCTTTGGGGGTGGAGTCGGGGCGTGCAGTATGCAGTTGCCATGATCCCATGCCACCCTGACGCTGGCTCATAGTGCTGATCTGTACAGCCTCTTAAACCTATGCTTAGGGTTTTCTTGGCAAGATTTATTCACTGATGGTTTGCCACTGCCTCTACCTAAGGCTGGCACTGTGTGATTTGTACAAGATCAACCAGAGGGTTTTCCTGGTTTAATGAGGATTCAGACCCTGGTCCCCCAGAATCCTTGTCCATGGCCAATCTACTACATAACATGGGTGGTTTTTCATAGAAAAGATGAATAGGAGGAGGAAGAGGAGCCACTGTAGAGGGGCCACTTGTAGTTCCTGCCCCCCCCACCTTCTTTCTTTATTTTATTTCACTTTTTAACACATCTTGGGGATTATGTGTGTCTTTTTGTAAAGCAATGGGGGATACAGACGCCAATTTGGGGGCGGTTGGCCACGCCCCTTTCCCCGGAGTATCGGGGCTTCAGGGCTACACGGCAGCCGTGAGGGCCCCGATCCGCCGCTTTTCAGGCTGGGGGGGGGAAGCGGCAAAAGGCCAGAAAAAGGAGTGTCCCTGGGGCTTCAAGCCCCAAGGGACACCCCGCGGGGCGGTGGAGCAGAGAAAGGGGCCGCTTGGCCCCTTTCTCGTTTTAGTCCGCTGGGCGCAGCCTTCAGACGGCTGCGCCCAGCGGACTAAACCCGGAAGGAGCTCCGAAACGGAATCCTTCCTGCTCCGTGTCAGGGGCGCACTAGCGCCCTGGCGCGGAGGCTACTACGTCATGGCCGCGCTGCCCCGTCTAGAGGCGGCGCGGCCATGACGTACTCACGGCGGCGGCCGTGCGGAAGGGCCGCCGCCGTTTAGTGCGTGTTCGCCACGCACTAGGGTTTAGGGCGGTGCGGAGAGCACCGCCCTTCGTAACCCTAGTGCGTGGCGAACACGACTAAATGCCGGTCTGTAACCGGCCAATATATTGCTACATGTTAACTACATGCATTGAAGGTCTTTGAGAATATATATTATGTTATCGTCTTTGAGAATATATATTATATACCGTCAACTCGTTCCTTTAAATGTGCATTACATCCATACCATGTATAACAAGTGTAATTCATAAAAGCTTGATCTGGCATACTATGACTACTTTGGAATAACCCCTGTCTAAATCAATTGGTCAATTGACTTACAGCATTCCCTGAATTTTGTGAGGTTTTCTCAGTAAAGAACATTAGAGTAGTTCTCCCAATTCCGTCCTTGAAATATAACCTACAGCAATAGTACCCATTAGTGATATGCCATCCAATACTAAGCAGGGCTGATCCTGCTTAGCTCAATTCAGACAGGATCTGGTGACTTTAGGCACCCCAAATAGAGGATACTCAAATAGAGTCTACTGTATGTATCAGATTTTTAAAACAGATTTTGCAACATTACTGAAACAATTGAATGATGGTTAAAAAACAGCTACTTCTCTCCCAGATTTAGAGATGTTGCATTGTCTCCATAATAAAAAGGAGGGGAGCAGATATCCTTTGTAATTTTACACTACAGTCTTTTAGTTAAGTGCTAATTATGCCAGATCTAAACCTCTACCAGGAGGGGGGAAATAAATTCATGAGGGGCACTACTGCCTGTAGTTCTAGACTTAACCATGTTTTTATTTTTGTGGCAGCCGGAGGTCAATGTACTGAAGACTTCACAATATTAAAATATTAGAGAAGTCACATGATTCTTATAAACTTTCCTCCTCAAGGAATGGAGTTGCCATTTGTAATATAACACTGGTACTTTCCCTTCAACAGTGAAGGGGTCTTTAGCTGACAGTACTGGGATTCGAGTTGTATAATGGCTCCCAATGTATGCTGGGAAAATT
The DNA here is from genome assembly GCF_019175285.1 of Sceloporus undulatus. Classification (NCBI taxonomy): domain Eukaryota; kingdom Metazoa; phylum Chordata; class Lepidosauria; order Squamata; family Phrynosomatidae; genus Sceloporus; species Sceloporus undulatus. Next base: position 51,739,247 of record NC_056525.1, read on the forward strand.
GGCTATAGCAAGTAAAGCATATAATTGTCTGTAGGGCATACTTTTTCCTGTTTGCCTGCTGGCCAAACAGACGGATATATTAAACTGTTCTGCATTAATTTATATTGATTAAGTAGGAGGACTTAAATTCTGGGGGAATTACCAGAATTTTCATATTTTGTAAGTTTAATGATAAATGTGAAAGATATTTTTTTCTGAAAAAAACATCACTGCCTTTTATTTTGAATTATAAAAGGAAAACAAAATAACACACATTCCAAAACATTTGGTTTATTCTGCATTAAACTCTTGTCTTCTCTAACCACTGTGATCTTTTCACAAAGAACTAGAGCATTTCCTCAGATGCCAAAAGCATCTGAGGAAGTAGACTGAAGTCTATGAAAACTCATGCTGCCAACTTCTTTCTTTCAGTTTAGTCTCAAAGGTGCTACAAGATCTCTCTACATACTGATTCTACAGACTAACATGGCTATATCTTTGAATTCTAGAGCATTTCGTTTAGACTGAAACCATCCCAAGGAATAATTCATGCTTGTTAATTTTCCATAAATAGTATTTAACATGGCAGAATCATGTGCTGTTACTTGGGATTTTGTTCAAAAATTCAAAAATGGGGTTTATTTATGAGTAACATGTACAAGAGTAGACCTATTCAAAACCTGGTCCCAAACAGATCATCCAATCATCAGGTGCTAATGGTGAGAAGGCTATTTTTCACTAGTTTTTCTTCTGTTGAATCTTGGCTCTCTTGCCTTGAATAAGATCAATGGGGGAGTTCATATGGCCACCTAAGGCCAATATCCTATTTGATAAACAGTTTCAACATCAATCTTACATTTGAGGTCCAGGAGCATGAAGGCTGCTCCTATTTTCCTAGATGTGCAACTGCAGATGGGCCCTGGTCCATTCCCCAGGCATTGTTTGGCTGTGGAGGTGTACTTGGATGCCATCTAACTTCCATTGTACAGCTGAGGGAAAAGCCATTGCACAAGTATGTATAGAATGTCTTCTTGAACAATAATTTTAAAAAATACTTTTGCTGAAATAACCCACAGTTATACCAGCATAAGTCACAAAGGGGATCCTGCCTTAAGGTTGTATATTGAAAACCCACACTTGGATTCTCACTAGATAATGGGGGGGGGGGCACGCTTTGGATTCAGAAAATCCCTAACCTCTTCATCCACTACAAAATAGCTTGTTTCAGTGCCTTCTGCTGATTATCACCAATGGATAAGGAAAACAAGTGATATACATGAAATTTTCTATGGCTGTAACTAAAGCCCTGGAATAGAGTGAATCCCCCTTCCTAGCTGTGGGATGTCTGTGGCTATTAATTGTTTAACCAGCAGATCTGGTGATTAGAATTGTACTTAGTCAATTTCTAAAGGAGAAACAAAACTGAACAAACATTTCTTAGGAAAGAGTTTAAGACCACTGGAGCTGTCATAAAGAAGTCCCTGCTCCTCTACTTAAGTTAGAAGCTCAGGAAAATTCCCTCTTAAATTGTTAAGTGTATATGTGTGTGTATGAAGATGTATATATAGACTGTCTCATGAGTTCTTGTGAGTCAAACCTTGTAAAAAATTTTTAAATAGTTTTGTGCATTATGGTGAACTGTATAAGGAGTCAGTAGCTAACTCTATTTTCCAGGCTTAGAATATGCACTACACACAATGAGAATACAACTATGTTAACAGGCTAGCACAGTTCATTAGTGTGTTAAACATGGTGGATTTATTTATTTGCTCCATTACACCAAACGTATGCCAGGGCAATTCCTCAGAGCTCAAGAAAGTGACAGCAATGCAAAGACAACATCACTGAGTGGCCCAGTCAGTTTATTTACATCCCATTAAACAACTCAAGATAAAGGACAACTCGCAGCCCTTTAAGTCTTTTTGACAACAAATTAGTTTCAGATCAAGAACTCCTGCGATGTCTCAAAATATATTCTTAATTCCCAAATTATACGGCTTGCAAGAAGCTCTTGCAGAAAGAATTAAATATAATAATAAAACAAAATCAAATTATAATGCATTGTGGAAATCAGTAATTTTAAGGCTTTTTCATAGAACATTCTCTTCGTGGTTTCCCTTGGTGGGGTCATCTTTTTGCTTCTTTAATTAAGAAGACACATCAGTATCAGTATATCAGAGCTAACAGTTGTGTATGCTTTTAATCAGATTGCTAACATTTGAATGAGAACATTTGCTTCTTTTGTTACTCAATCTGATCACATCATAGAGCACTAGATTATAGAGTGGGGGAGGACAAAATACAGCCCTCTGAAAATTGTGGAACTGCAAACCCCAGCAACCTTAGCCACCATAGTTGACAGTGAGGAATAAAGGGAGTTGCAATCCAACAACCTCTGCAGATCCACAATTCCCACCACTGTTCTGAATGCAGATCTGCCCAGACATTTTGAATGTGAGACCTATGGAATCTTTTCTTTGCCTTTGTTCCTAATTTGGTCTAAACAATAGCTTGCTATAGCTGCTGGTTTGATGGCTTACACTTTTTCTTTGTCTGATCTGCTGTTCCCACTCTTGCATGTCTATAAGCTGTTCTCATGGACACTCTTCTTGCTTTGTCAAATATAGAGCATAAATACAGTCGGCCCTTCTTATACATGGATTTTTTATACATGGATTCAAGCATACACGGTTTGAAAATGTTGAAAAAAAGTATAAATTTCAAATATCAAACCTTGATTTTCCATTTTTTATAAGGGACACCATTTTGCTATGTCATTACATTTAATGGGACTTGAGCATACACGGATTTTGTTATCCACAGGGGATCTTGGAACCAAACCCCAGCATATAACAAGGGTCCACTATCAAGTACTATAAAGAGCTGTATATGAAATCCCACTATCTGTGGAATGGTGGAATCCTAGGGATCAGTTTCATACAGTAATAACAAGGGTGAGGGAGAAAAATACTGTCAATATACCCTACCCAAAATAGGCTATTCCTCCAGCCTACCAATACTGAAAATTATCAGTGATCAATTAACTGTGGTATTCAATCAACAACAACAACAACAAAAAATCTTTCAGCTTAAGTGTTGTGTTTTCAGGCTGAGATAATTGCCAAAATGGCTGAAAACTGCAGTTGTTAAGGACAATGCCTCTTTAATGATCCATCATTTAGTCCAGGAGTAGGCAATTAGGCCAAAGGTGCCCTATAGGCTGTATTTAAGGCCCAAGACCTCTCCAGGGCCCTGTCTGTATGGGCCAGAACACTCTGGGAGTAGCCTGGAGTATTCTGTCTCAGGAGCTCAAATGTCTCCCTATTGTGTGACACACCTGTTGTGATGCTTGTGGCTGTTTGTATGCACAGCCATCACTGGTACACATCACTCCCTCGGAGGTTAAAATCAGGCACCCAGCCTCATAGCAGGACGTATTGTCAACATCCTTCGGATGTAGGGCTCCATATCTTCCAGAAAGATCCAGGGCAAAAGAGGATTCTTTAACATTTGTTATACAGTTGTATGCTTTGGGTTTTGTGCTGAACTGGCTAGACATGGGCTGGACAGTTTGCACTAGCACTGGTGTTTGGGCTATGCATTTTCTGGACTCCCCACAGTGATGATGAAGGACATTTTATGTGACCTGTGCAGACAGGGTCCAGGCTGCAATTTTGGTCCTACACAACAGGATGAATTGTTGCTGTGGAAATAAATTCATTCTTTAAATAAGTCCCATCTCCCCCTTTCCTGCAATGTTTCACATCAAAGAATCGAACAACAACCAGGCATTGCAGCTGAGGAAAGTCCCTTCCATACCACTGCTATGACCTCAGAGGGAATGAACAACAGCTAGGATTTGCTGGACTCTATCCCCTCCCACACCGTCATCCTCTTTTCCTTGTGTTTTGTTTTTTTTCCCAATTATAAGCCTGAGGGCACGGTATTGTCACATTAACAATTTGCAAAATGAGCAATATAGCTATGGAGTGGTGTCCTATGTTGTGGTTAGTTCCATCTCGATCATTATTCTGCAGCTGAATGGCTGTCTTTGTTCAAGAAAGTTCAAGCAGCATAAAATTCCAGTGCAAATTTACTATCATAATGCAGCAAGTTGTAAAAAATTGGGGTATGCTTTACAGTTCTTCTAAAAGCCAACTTCAAAACATAAGTTAATTCTTATTATGGAAGAAATGGGTTGACTATAGGATTTATACTTTGGATCAACTGATAAATCTGTATGAAGAACTTTTATATTTCTATTTATAGACTTTTAAGGTATTTCTTCTACACAAATGAATTTAACTACATTAATTTTGAATAACAATCAAAATAATTGTTTTATCTATTATAAAGGTCTTTTTGCCATTTTTATTATTGCAGTGTTTTTATCAACTGCAAGAACAATGCAGCAATATTTACATTTCAAAAATCTTTGTTTTAAAAAATTATATCCCTGTAAAGTGGAATTTATCTAATAGCCAGTGTATCATAGGATTTCACATGATTTTAGTGTTGCTAATGGACTTGTAGTTCAAGGCTGGAAAGATGTACAACCACTGTCTTTTGTTCAATGGTGAGAAGATGTCACTGCTACAAACAAATGCATATTTTATAGATTTCAACTTCAAGAAAAATTGTGTGAGAGTGTGTAAATATGGTCAGCTTACACAAAGGTATTTACTGTACTTCGCTTATAATCATATCCCATGTATTGTTATCATACTCTTTTAAAAAATCCATCAGCATCTCAGAGTTTGTTTTGGCAATGATGAACTTTTGTAATATCAACAGATGACAATATTCCCTTGTAGGAAATGATCCCTCAAATGTATTTTTTATTTGAAGAATAATCCTGGTATATCTGTTGGATAAATCCTCATCACAGATTTTGGATTCACTGGTTGCAGATATCTCTAGGGTGGAAGTCAACACTAATGAAACCACTCAGCATTAGAACTATCTGATGCTAAAGGAGGAGGGGTGAGTTATCAGGATAAATTAATGAGTTACATTTGTAACATGTAAATTGTGCCAATTTATGTTTTCTTTAGAACTTAAAAAAAAATTAAAGCATTTTTTTCCCATTGGAAGTGTCCAACATTTTAATCTGTTTGTGAATTCTATAAACAGAACGTGTTCTGAAGCTGCAGATTTCCAAACCTCCTTTGGTTTGATTTCTGACCATGAGTCTTGTTTTCCTGGGGGGGGGGAGGTCCCTTGAGGGCTTGTTAGCTGGCACATGAATCTTAAATCCAATTAATTCACTTTCAGGATGTGATGTATGAAACATTTCAATACCACATCAATTATTTAAGAGGAAAGAAAGATTTCAAAATACACAAACATAATAGACATCAGCTTGCCAATTTAAATGTTTGGGGCTCTTGTAAACATTTTAGCACCCCCCCTTTTTTTTATATGTTGTTCTTTTATCCTACCTATTGTGTTGCATGTTGGTGCCAAGCCTAATCTGCATCTAGTGTGTTTATTTTTATCTTGCTGTGTTGGTCATATTTCCTAGGGCACAAAACAATTTTAAACAGCCATAAAAATAAAATGAAAAAATAGGAATGGAAGAAAGGAAGGTTTTGTTTTTGTTTTTGTTAAGGCAATCTAGAAAAAAGTATACACATTTAATATCTCAAAGGCCTGGAGAAAGAAAAATAAAAAACAAACTAAGGCTACACCTGGTGCTTGAAAGGATAAAAAGTTTTTAACCAGCTGAACCTTCCTAACAAGAGCAAATAGTCACAGCTTCTTATAGCCATCTACTTCGTTACTGAAAGTAAGGTCATGCAAAGGAAGGCCTCAGAGAAATGTCTTAATGGCCAGAAGTAAAGCAGAAAGTGAGCCTTGTATTATAGAAGTCCCAAGGCAAGCTAGGAGTGGGTTAACATCAGCTCCTTGGATTTAGCCTGGGAAAAGACCAGCATAGAAAGTAAAATTACTAAACTTCTTTATATTGTAGACTGGGGAAACTTGCCCCCTTTTACAGTTAAAAAAATTAAAGTATTTGTGAAATTAAAGCAGTTTATTTAATGACATACCAGCCTTGGAGTGTAGTGGTGTCTCCTTCCTTGGAGGTCTTTAAGCAGAGGCTAGACAGCCATCTGGGGGATGTTTTGATTTGGATTTCCTGCATGGCAGGGGGTTGGACTTGATGGCCCATGCGGCCTCTTCCAACTCTATGATTCCAGCTAAAGAGCATGGCACTGAAGAAAACATATACTTTATCATTTATTGCAGTTTTGGAAAGTACCAGGCAACAGCATACATAAACAGAGTACAATAAGCAATCTCTCTTTTATTATTATTGAACCAGATATGTCAGTTGATTAGGCTAGGAAAGAAGTTGAGATAGTATTCCTTGGTGGATAAAGTGATGTTATATCATTTAAGATGGCAATGATTCTCCATGTTTTAACTATAGAGAAGCCTGCTAGATAAATGGTATAAAGGTTCAGACCGTACGAAAGTGTAACATCTTATTTGCCATATACTATAGCTTAGTGGATGCATGATGTCTTACATGTAATAGGATGTAATGAAAGACATAACAATGTCTATGTTTCTCCACAAAGGAAGTATGTATGTCTATGATTGCTTTTAATAAACAACCTAGAAGACTAACAGAGAGCCTAAACATTAGAAATATCCTGAAATTCCAGTACTTTAAGAAAGCTTAAGTGGAGTGTTGATGTTAACTCTGCTCGTCTGGATTTTACTGTGGTTACAAGCTGGATGTCCTGGCAACCAGAAGAGGACAAAAGAGACTCTAGAAAGATACTGATTAGCTGCCAAATGGCAAAGGACCATTAATCTCTCAGTCTAAAGAGATGGAGTGGAGAACCACATCTGTTTCTGAAGTGTCAGCCAGACAACTCTAGTGTCACATCAAACTATAAGCCCCAGGATTCCATAGGATGTATCTATGGCAGTTTGGAATCAGAGTGTTATAGCTCTTCAGTTTGAAAGACCCATAGCAGTCCCAAGCTGGATCCCATATATAGTGTTGCACACTACTCCAACTTTGCAGGGAAATATACAATGCAAAATATTTAGGGGCAGGTTCCAAGAGAGTATTTCCTAGGACCTAACTTCATTTACACCTGAGCCAAGTTCACATGTGATTACTGAGATGTTGAATGAAACCTTTTTAAAAAGTGATGATGAAACTCTGGAACCTGTACCAGTTCCAGTGGCTACCAATTTGCTTCTAGACTCAATTTAAACTCCTTATTAAACCTTGAAACACTATTAATAGCCTGAGGAAAAGTTAAGTTACTATTTTCTCCCTCAGTCTTAAGATCAGCCTCAGAGATCATGTATCCTATATCAGGGGCAGTCCCTCTTCAAGGGTAGTATCACTGTAAAATGGGAGTGGTGATGATCTCCTTGCAGAGATTTTATAAAGACAACTGCGGTAATCATTTTAAACTATTGTGCAAACTAAAAATGTTTTATTGTGCATTCCAAAGATGTTGAAAATCTAGTAGATATTGTCATCAATGTTTTGATATTTTAGTTCCTAATGACTGTTATTTAAGTTGTTCATCACATAGACAGTTTCATTTGGAGGAGGAAAGTTGATTAACATTTTTGTTAGAAACAAACATGAACAAGTACAGTCTCCTTTTAAAATATTTTTAAATCTGGCTACTGTACAGTTTGAATCATGGTTACTGTGTGAAGATCAAGGCATAGACTTGTAGCTGAAAGCGTCTAACGCATACTTAAAGGCATCATTTAGCATGATCAATGCTACAAAATTTTGAATAGATCCAATATATTTTTTCCTGAAATAAATTTATATGAAGTGTTTATTCTAATTAGCTTACAAATATTTAATACAATTAACATCTAGAAATGTAAACAAAACAAGTCGTTAATGCACATATAATTAGGAAAAATTATAAAGTTGTTAAAACTGGAGTGATGAAAGTCTCAAAATTATCAATGTGTTCATTAAAAAGGCATTCCTGTACTATTTACACATTTACAGCAATGGTTCTGAAATTGATGGGAGGAAGATGGAGTAGAAGAGTTTGACAGAGCTGAGCAGAAGATAGGAACAGAAGCTGCGAGTATGAGCTTTCATTTCTTTTTATTTCCAAGTCATTTATTCATTTTGTTCCTTTTTGTAAATGTTCCTCCCATTCATTCCCATGGAATAGAAATTAACTATGCTATCTTCAAGCCTGAGTTGTTCTTTTCTCTGTTTGAGGCATGTGCTAGAAAACAAGGAGGCTTTGGATCCCGAAGATCTATACCAATCCACCCTTTTCACCCTATTGTCACCAGACCTCCAGTGATGCAGGAGCAATGGCTGTAACAGGGAGGCCACCAGTACACTGTAGTACATGTTTTCTTTCAATTGTAGATGTCTTTTTTTCTGTGGCTGCAACAGGAGGACCACAATGCCCTATGATTTGCAGGATGTCTCCTAGAGACAATAGAATGCAAGTTCTAAAATGCAGTGGAGGAGAATAAAAAGAAACAATAGTAGATACATTTCTATTTATGAAATGGCAGATCCAGTTGATTTCACTGGGAGAGAAACACAGGCTTATGCGTCTAGACCCTAGAATTTAGGGCTTAAATAAATGGGACTGAAAAGTACTGAAATATGTGGGATCAAACCCACATATTTGAAGAACAAGGACTTTGTTCAGCATTCTTTACAGCATGTACCCCTATGCTAGCAATGTTTACACATTCACTATCTGATCAATTACTGGTAGAGATGACAACTTCAGTGGTCAAAATGTGTTTACAGAACACACAAATTTAACTAATAATAATTAATTGCTTATGAAGAAAAATTATTTGGAAGGCACAGTAATTAGCATGTATTGTTTCCAAATGGCATTTGCTTCTACAAATCTGCTAACAGAAGAAATATGGTATGGATAATTCATTGTCTAGCACACTGTCTTCAACCTATTGTATTTGCCTATCACTGCAAACTTCAGTTGAGATACATTTATAATTAATTTCCTTCAGCAGATGAAAAAATTAATAGGAGAGACTCTGATCTGTATGACTTTGAAGTAGGCAGCAATTTAGTCCAAGCTATTCTGGCTCATTGATTCTGGTAATATACTGTAGACATTGATACAATTGATTTCCTCATAAAATCATGTTGGTAATGTAAGTTTTATCAGCACAGCAGCATTTAGAATCATAGAATCATAGAGTTGGAAGAGACCACAATGGCAATCCAGTCCAACCCTCTGCCATGCAGGAACTCACAATCAAAGCATCCCCGACAGATGGCCGTCTTGCCTCTGTTTAAAGACCTCTAAGGAGGGAGACTCAAATAGATGACCTTCTGGTTGCTGGATTTTTTTGTGTGTTTTAGAGAACATTGGAACTCAGGTGCAGTGAAAATAGTTTTGCATTAATCTCAGTTGCTTGAAAGAAAGCACTCTGACAGCATCTACCAAACATCCAAAAATGAAAGTGTTACAATCTGTCCTCTGTCAGTTGGACCTGCAGTCCATTTTGAAAGCTGTCTTCCAAAAATAGCTCCCAAAATGCCACATGGGAGTCAGAGGCCATCATGAGCCAGACATATAAGTAGTTTCATAAATCCAGGAACTGAGGAAGGCATCTTTCCACAACCACTTGCAGTCATTGCTTTATTACATTTATACACAAACCTTTCTTTCCTCCAGTAGGATGCTTAAAGATGCATACATAGGATTTGGGAGATACTTCTTGCAGATACTGACCAATATAAATCGGCATAGCTAAGCTAGGTTGCCCCAGCATATGCATTCAAATGATGTCCCTTTACAATAGTTTAATAACTCAGGTTGAACATGTATAGGAAGTAGCTGGAAGATTTATCATTCAAGGACTCCTTCACACCACACCAGAAAAAATTTACTTGAAACCTGAAATTGAGCAAATTATCCAAAGTAAAATAATAATCAACCTTTCCCTTTGTCTTTTCTGTAGCAAGAGATTCTGCAGAAACTGACTGATCTATCAGGACTAGGAGCCTTTGTATATCAACCCAGAATTACAGAATTGTAGACCTGACACAGTCCAAAAAACTTGTCTTAGGGAAATTCCATTGATGTTCCAGTCTTGCGCAACTTCCATTTACTATCAAAGAAACTTGCTAGCAGTGAAGTGCCTGGCATATTGTATCCTTGATGTAAGAATCGCTTAAAGAAAATCTACATTCAGCAAAATGTCCTTACTAATAAAATCATGCCAAATGAAAACACAACCATCTCTTGCTCCCCCAATTGAGTTTTAAATATTTATACTTTCCTTTCATGTTCTCTCTGGGAGCTGCCTTGGGTCCCACTCTGGGATAAAGGTGGCACATAAATGAAATAATAAATAAAAACATAAATAAATCTTCCAGCAAGGTTTCCTGAACAAATAGCAAGTTAATGTATTCATATGCACAATTCCAAAAGGCCATTTCTTGGTGTTATACCTACTGGGCAAAACGTTTTATTAATTTCAAATAGAGCTTAGTGAAAATACTCAGCCCAGACTTTGTTTTGGCTGGATAGATGGGCTCAAATAAATTTTAAAATGGGTTATGCTTCAGAGGGCTGAGTGTAGTCAAAGAACTTTCATGTAGTCTAGAATGCCTCAGGAGAAATGATGCTCTATAGCTGAGAATTTCCCCTTGGGTACAGAGTTTTTCATTACAGTAGACTGCTGAGAGCTGCCAAAGCTATCATTTGAAGCAATGGCAAAGTTTTCTTTTCCTTGATTAAAAAAGAGAGAAACAACAACAACAAACTACATTGTCTTCATATGTATTTCCTCTCACATGCAAAAAGTTATTTAATTTTGCCCACCTCCTCTAAAGTCACCAATATTTACTCTGCCTCTGCCTTTCTCTGTCTCTTATTCTCTCTGTACCTCCACCCTAGTACTCCAGACTTTTGTCAAAGATGATTGACCATGTATAAATGAAAGGTATTTGGTCTAACTGATTTTCAAGCAAAATAAAAAAAAATGATAATAGGGAAGAGAGGAGGAAAAACAATTTTAAATCTTGAACTTTCAAATGCCAAGCAAAATGTTGAATATATTCTCTCTTTCTTTTTCTTGTCTCCTTGTAAGATTGGGAAATCTTGAGTAAAGAAGCCAAAAAATATTTCTCAGACTGAAGAACAGTTTATACACAACAAGCACCAGAACTGATTAGTGTGATAATCTGGCTGAGCAACTGATCATGCCATAGAGGAAACAATGCATTCATCTAAGAGGAGACAAAATATTCTTTGAAACAGGGACTTAGTCATGACCACCATCAGTCAACCATGAGTGGCAGATGAGGCTCTTCAGACATACCTTTCAGCAGATATGCTGAAGAATGAATTGCAGTTTTCCCATAGCTTTCTGCACTAACATCATAACTTGCCAGACTATAGCAGTACTGTAGTTAAAAGTGTAAAACTAAAATTGTCTTTACAAATAATGGCAGCAATCCTGTTGAGGAGTTATGAATGCATTACCATCATAGTTACATTTCTATACAGTGACATCCAGCCCAACCTCCACCCCTAAAAACATTCCAACTTACCAGCAAGCAGCTACTGCTATCAACAGGCTCCATTCTCCTGTTGCTTGGGATGGATCTGACCTTTTCAACCCCTCCCATGAGTGATCATTGTTGCAACAGGCAAAAGCAGGGTCCCTGTCACAATCCCCCCTCACAGCAGAGATTGCTCATGGAAGGGGGAACAACTGTGAACAACTGTGAACTAGTTTCTGAGTGACAGGGAAATGGACCCCCATTGATCACAGCAGCTGCTTCATGACCCCTACATATCTCCTAAATTAGGAATATGCAGGGATCATGAATACAAAACATTTACAACTGTGTAACTCTAGGTTACACATTTGTAAATCTAGGTGATACATTCATAACTCCCCAACATCATTCCAGCCAATTTGTTTTAATAATTCAAATAACTGAAATAGGTTTCTTGTGAGATAAAGGCTAATGTCTTGGCAACATTGATCCCTGTGTGGTATTCCTGACAAAACTGCTTATAAAATTATCATCGAGGCTAAAACTTCAAGGAACAATTTCTGAAATAGATTGCTCTTGTTCCTTGCTGCTTTAAACTGCTGGTTCAATAGCTGTGGAACAGAACTTTTTAGCTGGTAAGTGAGCAATAGGTGGTTAGATCGGACCTTCACAACAGTCATTGGTTGCATATGCTCTCTATTAGGCTGACCAGATTAATATATGAAGGTGCCCACTTTCTTAGTTAAGTCTTATAGTCTAGTAAATTTATTTGGCATCTCACTGTGTGATGACAGGTGGCCAAGTACTATAAAAATCTAATTAGTTCTGCATAATCATTTCCACTATAGGTTTGTTTTCCAACTTGAATTCTGTCAACAATGGAAAATAAATAATATTTAGGATTACCTTAGTTGGTAAAAACCAACCAATTTGAGACTGTCATACTTTAGACATATCATGAGAAGACATGATTCACTAGAAAAGATAATAATGTTGGTCAGCATGGAATGCATTAGGAAAAGAAGAAGATCCCATTGAAAAAAGCGGTTGCCCGACTCGGCGGGCTGACTGCTTTGCCGCTAGATGCAGCGAACGACTACAAGCCCCAGAGTGCTCTGGGGCTTGCCCCAGCTCCCTATTGGTGCGCGGGGCGAAAGGGATGCCCTTCTGCCCCGCGACGCTCGGGGAGCTGGGCTCGGTGACCAGGAGTTCCGGTCCTCCAGGGCAGATGATTGGTTCAGCTGCCCTGGAGGAGGAGTCTCCTGGTCAGGTGGTACTGAGGGCGGGGCTTAGGCCTATATAGGCCGTGCTGCCAGCCCCGGCCCTCAGTCAGCGCTTGGCTCTGGATGGTTAGGAGCCAAGCAGGAAGGGAGGAGGAGCTGAGCCTTCTCCCACCCACCCACCGCTTGGGTTTGGGTTTTTTGTCACAACTTTGGGGCGGCAGCATAGGCCAGGATCTGCACGGTGTGGTACCAGGGCTACGGAGCTCTGGTTTGGGAGTCAGTCGGGACCCGGGGGCGAATAGGGCAGGCATATGGCCATTGCGGGGGCCATAACACGAGAGCGCCTCCTGGTGACTAGAGGCTTAGCGAATATGTGAACACATGGCAGAGATGCGGTCATACGGTGTTCCTTAGCCCCTAGGTCATCCCAATGCCTGGTGGGTGCCAGGTTGTGGTTAATCAGACAAACGTGGGGTTGTTTGATTTCGCAGATCCTGACCTCATGCTTTGTGCCAACCCTACCAATGGTTTGCTTAATAAAGTTGTGGCCTTTCCTCCAGCACGGTCTGTGATTATTCAGCAGCAGCATCTGAGGCAAACAGAGTAAATCAAGGAAGCCACAGCCCTGAGTTTGCAAGACCTGACAGGGGCTGCTGATGACAGGAGGACTTGGAAGTCTCTCATGCATAAGGTCAGCTTAAGGTAAAGTGAACTTGATGGCAGTTAACAACAGCAAACCTTCATCTATGTAATTATATCAGAGTAGTGCACCAGTAGAACTCTGCCCCAAAATATCTAGGCATTCAGCAATGAAAACAAGTGGAATTCCAAAATAAACATATAAAAATGATGTACCTTTCTAGTGCATGAGTTTATACACTCAGGGGACTACATGTGGCAGTTGGGTGGCCTGGCTTGCTGAAATGTTGTCAGAGGTATAGCTATGGTGTGTGTGTGTAGTGGGGGGGGGGCAAATGGGATCATTGCCAGCCCAACAAGAATTCTGCTATCTCATAATATTTTCCTTAATTCTTTAAATTTCTAATACTGCTGTAACTTAAAAATTCACTTGCACATTGAGAAGTACAAATTTAGACATCCAGAGAAAAAGAAGTTACCAAAGGAATGTGAACACACTAAATATAAAAGTTCTGGAATAAATGATTTTCCATATCTCATTCTCTGGAAGCTAGACATTTGTGTAATAATTTTGTTGTGAAAGCAGTGCCCTCATTTCACACACACACACACACACACACACACTCCACCAGCTATATCTCTGCATGTTCCCATCCCCCTTCATTTATATTCATTGCGAGAATTTCAGTTTATAAACTGTGAACATTGTCCCCTATTCCATGAACCCATTTTAGGAATACAAATTGTTGACTCTCCTACAAGAAACCTCCAGCTTCACAAAACATAAAGTACCAAAGTACTACTCTACTGGACAGCAACTTTTATTTTAGAAATTATCTTTAGCCATTTTCTAGATGAATGTAGGGGGATGAATGTGGTAACCAGAAAACTAAGGCCATTTAAAAACATTACACACACACTGAACAGGCCTTCAATCCACACACCCCATTGTTTCTCTGATAACTCCACTTTCTATCATCAGCCTCTGGTATAAGTTAATTAGGGCCTTTTGCAAGTGAATTTTGCTTTTATATTTAGCACATTATTTGAAGGGGAAGGGTATGTAATTAAGATGTTCTGCAGGCAAGGAAAAAACAATGGTGAAGAATGGAGGGAAAATCCCCATTTTAAACTGAAACAAGAATCCTTAAGTCCTTTTTGGGACTGTTTTATTGCATAGGAAATGTGAATTTGTTTTCCATTTCTTGAGCAAAGTCCACACAACTTCTATAAAGGAGATAGTTTCATTGGGGGGATAAAACATAATCTGAGCACTCAATGTGTTATGTTTTGCTTCCAGGCAAGTGAAATTAGCACTCTATGTAGCACATCAAATGTAGTGGTGATTGATGAAAAGGATGTAGCTGTACACAGTTATGGACACATGTTGGTTTATGACACAGTTAGTGATGCAGACCACAAGTACATCCCTACACCATGCCATTTTTTGTGCATGTGGTGTAGTGGTGACATTCAAACTATACAGTATATACTTCACTACATTGTAGATATTTCACACCTTCTGCCATATATTTGCTATTCTTGTTTTCTTGCTTTAACTTTTTTTTTTGGTGGCGGGGTGAATCAGTAGATCTGATAGTTTCACTCATTCTTGCTGGTCAAATGTTTATTTATCCTTAATACCCCAACATTATATTGTGTATTCCTTAATACTGGGAGAGAAAATGTTTATTACAGCTAGTTTGAAAACAAGCAAAATAAAAAGGGGAAAGAGAAAATGGTAAGGGAAGGCACCACTGTTTGATTGGGGAATAAAAATAAGCTTGGGATTATTACTTTGCATTTGCTGTGATACTGCTTCTTTCAATGTTATATTAATGTGTAGGTTTCTTCTTGTTTCCTGCCTAGTTCAGTTCAGTAAAAATAAAATTTCTTATATTTCTTGGGCTTCTGTGAGTTACTTGGGAACTGCCTCTAAACTCCTAAGGGAACAACCATAGCAGATAGCAAAAGCAAGTATCATGTCTTCCAGATACTTTTAATATCTTTGTTACTTACATCGAGATGTTCTGAAATTTTGGTGTGTGTAATTTTCCACATGACCCCAGATGGACCCTGCAATGCAGTCCACCAAAATCCCCAAAGCAAGGGGACATGTCCACACTACACCCAGATGAAATCAGACTAACAGGACCATTGGGGGACAGTGCCCTGGGTCTTTTTAGGGTAAGCAGATAGTTTAGAAGTTGCAAATGGGACATTAACACCTCCATAACCAAAAGAATATATCACCGGATGAGCCTGATGGGCTTAATCAAGCTCCCACCCCCACCTTGAATACTGCCAGAGCATGACTTCACCCATAGATGTGAAATCACTTTTGTCCAGAGGCTAGATTTGGCCTATATAAGTTCTCCAAAACCCTCACTTAGTGTGTTAGTTTGGATTCCATGGGGACACTCTGTTTCTGTGAAACCTGACTAGCTCTGGTGCACTCATTCATCTCCGCTCATCAGAACAGCCATGCCCCACTCTGCACCAACCAATTGTATCCTGAAGTATCCTCATGTTTGTGTATCACCGTTAGTTCAGCCGCCAAACTTTTCCATGCTAATTTCTGATTTCCTGAGCATTGCATAAATGTGTGTGTTAGTGACTTTGTGTGACTTCCCCCAATAAAAGAAACAATTAATTGTAAGAATTCTGCCTTTGCTCAATTCCTTGGATATTCCTTTCTCATGGTATACAAAAGAGGGTTGTTTGTTGCCTAACAGGCTCTAAGCTAAAGTAAAATTCCCTTACACAGATTTTGGCTACATCTTACAGATTTTGTATACCCTCTGTTAGAATGCTCTTGAAAATGGATTTATTTTTATCCTTACTTTTTACATTTTAAAATCAGTGAGCAAAGGAATATTGGAAACAAAAATTGCAAAACTGGAATGTATCCACAAACTGCAGTCCATCAACAGTGGGTTGAACAGACACAATAGTTTCCTGGCATATTTATGCATATTACAGCCTCACAAGGGCACTGTTAGCCAGTTTATCACATGTCCTTTCTGATTCCCATACTACATTCCAATACACATTCATATATTTATATACTCACCTCGCGTTTAGGCAAGATCCTTTCTCTTGCCTTGTCCCCCCAGCAACCATGGTTAAAATTGAACTTGCCACCTCATCTCCATACCCACAAAGTTTTGAATTTCTATGGTCACTCTCTCACACAGCCTGCTTACATAGGTCTTTCCCTGCACTTTCCACTCCATCTCATGCATCAGAACAAGTAGACTCAAGTCTACGAAAGGTAATGCTACCAACCTCTCTAGTTTCAAAGGTACTACAAAATCCCTTTGCATATTGGTTTTCCAAAGTAACATGGCTATTTCTTTACATTGTAAAATGTTTTTCATAAGAGAAAAGCTTAACAGGTTGCCAGTGGTGGATAAAGGAAGCTTGTGAGTTAGTGCGGCTGTGTGTGCCAAACCCGCCATTCAGCCTAATTATTTTTTTAAAAAATCCCTGTAAAATCAATGCTGGCCGTATAGTTATCCCTTTCTGTCACGTTATCATCTTCCATTAGGGGTCACTCATGTGACTGAGCTCCTCTGGAATCAGTTTACAGTGAACGAAGGCAGAAAAGAGGACAAACACTGGATAAAATGATGAATCATTTCTTTAAATAAAGATGTCATAACATTGTATTGTTGTATTCTTTTGTTCTGTACACCACTTTGATCAATGCAGGAAAGCAGTATAGAAATAAATTATTATTATTATTATTATTATTATTATTATTATTATTTATTGTAAAGTTTTTAGTTTATATTTTTGGTAAATGGACATTTCAGTTTATTTGAAATGTCAAATCACTTCCAACTTACCTTCCTTTTCTCCCTAGAGTCAGGGTATAGATGGCTTGTTTATTGATAGTACTTCTGAGATCTTATTGACAACAGAAATACATATAAACTTCACTTTTCATGTGATCACCCATGTATGGGAATGGAGGGGCCATAGCAACCAGTGCTGTGACTAGCCGTGTTTGCTGGCCATGTCGCCATCAGGCCATGTTTTTAGCTACCTTACAAAGGCACCAGCATGATATATGTAGAGAGTTCCTCCACACAAGGGAGAGCACTAGTTAAGCCCTTTCATGGAGAAACTTCACTTACATAGCTTAGAATCCACATAGGACACCTGTACACTGTACATGAACCTAGCAATGGACATTACTGATGATCATGACCACTAGAATGTGCAACAATATAACATAGCCTAATATGCTTTCAATTGGTGAAGGAGCTCAGCAGACTTGACATATATAGCTGTTTTTGGCAAACTAACATTCTTATTTTTTATTATTATTTTCACAGTCTATTAGGTGGTTAATGACTAGGGGTTTTGATTCTGTCCAATCATTTAGATATCATGACAATGTGGCATATTCCAAGCAGGGTTAATTTTTGCAGTTGTGCTATTGTGATCCTATCAATGGAAGTTTCATTCATATGTTTTGTCAGTCTATTTGTAATTGCTCCAAGAATATCTATTACTGTGGGGACCACAGTTGTTCTCTTTTGCCAGAGCCACTGAAACGCAATTTGTAGATTTCAATATTTCATAATCTTTTCTTTCTCTACCTCTTTGATTCTAATGTTCCCTGGGATTGCCATATCTATAATCCAATTTTTCTTTTTCTCAGCTTCAGTTATGTCTGGCATATTAAATTCAAATTGTTTGTTAGTTTGAATCTTAGAGTTCCACAGGACGTTACATTTATTACAAGCTTTTCAAGCCAACCACAGTGAAAGAAGTGGACAGAAGAAACAAAACAAAACAAAACAAAACACAAAAACCAGATTAATGATGGAATAGTGTTGTTGTCATTATTGCTTATTGCAAGTCTTTATGACCCATCGGCCACATGGGGTTTCAATAAGTCTAATGCATATACTTCATCAGAGATGAAACAACGGATTGACAAAGCTCTTGTCTGCCCCCAGGGCAGTTTATGGAAGTGACCGAAACACCAGAGGTGGCAAGATAAATTTCCATCTGATCAACATGGCATACACCTCATGCAAAACTCATAATCCCTTTTCATTAAAATTTATCTCAATTCATTCCCTCAGAAAAGCTACTGAACTGGGAGAAAGGAACTCAGAAAAATAGAAGGATCTCAAAGAAAGAACTATGGTTGAGGTTGGAGACTTCCACTGAGAGGAGGTGAAACGTTAACTACAGGCTCACAAAAGGATGCTAGAAGATACTTGTTTCTCTAAAGGGACTTGCATAGTCCAATTTTGTAAAATAGAGGGAACAGTATAATAAAATATCTGTTAAGACTACCTTGTATCTCACTGGCTATTAATGAACCTGGTCCAATGTACTCATTCCAGAGGATGGACAAAGGGTCAGTTTCAGCATAAAAGCCTTCTCCACTTCTGTATCATTACAGTGGTTTGGACATTTTATTACATGGCTTTAATTGACACTGTAGGGTCTTTCTGGGCTTGGGGACAATTTCATATCAGCCAAGTGATCTGATCTTGGTCAGTAATGAATCACTCAAGATTAGGGATAGAAAGAATATTCAGCATTATTCATTCCCAGGCTGAAAAGCAATTTTCCTGACAATCAGAGACAACCCCCACCCCAAAATCTGTAAGAATAATGGATCAGTGAAAATTTTCCTGAGTTTTCTTCTGGTATTCAAATATCCCAAAGTGTTGCAGAGGATTTCCTATGCAGAAAAAATGCAACATACAGAACAAACTCTGTATGTTGCAAAGAAATGTGTTTCATGGCCAGAAAACATATTCTGCACAGAACATGGGAGTGGAGAGGCTTTTCTCAAAACAATACCTTTGCCACACCTCAGGACATTTGGATAGCAGAAGAATACTACAGTGTGATATTCATCTTCTCCCACAGCGGAGATAAAAATGTTGTCATCATTTATCTTTACGTGTGAGGATGAAATAGTTGAGGATTTACCTCCTGATGCATCTTGATGATAATTTTGAAAACAGAACTGGAATAATTCCATGTTATTTATTTTTGAAAAACTATGCATTTGCCAGTTGGCTGATCAATGCACACGTCATGAACTTAGATTTTAGTCCCACCTTACACAAACTTGGCATCACCACAACCAGATAATTGTTTCTTCTAATTTTTCAATTCTTTAATAATGCTTTTATCTGTAGGCTTTTTTATTATTTCTTTATCTTTTTCTTGGATCTTCTCCAAGATTTCTTGCATTTCTTTTGTTCTTTTTTTCCTCCATTAGGAAGCCATGGCATGGATAACTGCCTTAGATGCATCCCATATTACTTCTTGTATCTCTTTCCGTATTCTCCTGAAAGTAACATTTCAGTTGGTCCTTAAGTTGTTTTTTGTTGCCTCATCCTTTAATAAATATTCATTCAATCTCCAGGAAAATTCTTTTTTTATTGTTTATATTCCATTGTTATCAGATTGTAGTCCAATATTTTCTTTGGTAATATCTTTAAGTTGTTAATTTCAGATGTATTCTATTAATTAATCCAAATCAGTTCCAATTGAATATTTGAACAGTCCAAATTAATTTATTTTAAATCCAAATTAAAACTCCAAATTAATACTCCAAATCAATAGTCTAAATCATCTTTCAATCCAGCTCAAATGTATTAATTTGTATTAAACAGTCCAGATCAGTTTGTCTAGGTCAGTTCTATTATAAAGTCAGTTTTATTAGGCAGTTCAAATCAACTTTCTCAAAACAATTTTATTAAACAGTCCAAGTCAAATTTGCTACCATGTCTTTTTCTTGTTCTTCACCCTTTGTTTTTGCTTTCCCCCTCATCTTCCTTTCTCATTCCTATAGCTCACTGTCTTTCTTGTCACTTTTATGTTAACATCACATCATCCTCTGCCTCCCTTTTTCTAGTCTTCCCTCTGTTAATTAATACACACTGTCTGCCATTAAATTTCTGGAGCTAATTAAGGTTTCAGGGTTCCTTGGTTTAAGAAGTTCTGTTCCACAATTATATCTTTAAATCTTTGTTGTTATCTAGTATTTTCAGTTAATCAGGTTTTATTGTCCTATTACAGTATTTCTTTTGCTCAAAATTGGTTTCTTCCCTTGTCTTTCCCACACACTCTCAACTATGGAGTCTCTTCCACTTTAACTCTTCTCCACTTTCACTTTCTCACTTTCACTCGTACACAGTTCATTCAAATCACTCATTTCCCATACAACGTTAGTCTCAACTTCCAATGGAGTTTTATAAGTAGAGGATCTCTGAGTTCCCACTGCTATTTAATTTAGTTTCTTTCCTTTTCTAAATAAAAAGGGTCAGTGATGGAGCTATGCTGCACTCAGCCCCAACTCATGGCTGCAGTTTGCCCACGATCTCTTGGAAACCTCCACGCTGCTGTCCTCTGGGATCAGAGAATCCTTGGAGATTTGGTGTTAGCCTCCAATATAATAATAATAATAATAATAATAATAATAATAATAATAATAATATCTTTCCATAGATCAAGGTGGGTTACAAGATGCAATAATATACAACAGCATAAAAACAGCAATAAAATGAATTAAAAAATTACAGACAACAACTTCCAAAACTAGCTCAAATACGAATGCAGTGAAGGGAAAGCAGGAATTACATCGAATCAGGGGAAAGCTTGCTGAAAAAGGAAGGTTTTTAGCCCCTTCCTGAATAGGTCAAGGGAGGCGGCCGAGCAGAGCTCGCCGGGAAGAGAGTTCCAGAGCTGTGGGGCTGAGATGGAAAACGCTTTCTGTGCTGTCGTAGAATATTTTGCATCTGGAACTCTCAACAGTTGCTTCCTGGCTGACCTGAGTGTGCGGGGCGGATTATATGGAGAGAGGCGGTCCTCCAAGTACCCTGGGCCCAAGCCATTTAGGGCTTTATTGGTAATAACCAACACCTTGTATTGCACCCAGAAGCGAATAGGCAGCCAATGTAGGTCTTTAAGTACAGGTGTTATGTGACTGGCCCTGGAGGATCCAGTGACCAGTCTTGCTGCCATGTTCTGAACCAATTGTAGCTTCCGAGTATGGTACAAGGGTTGCCCCATGTAGAGCTCATTACAGAAATCCAACCGAGAGGTCACCAGAGCATGTACCACAATTTCAAGGTCCCCCCGGCCCAGGTAGGGTTGCAGTTGGCTTATCAGCCGAAGCTGATAACAGGTGCTCCTGAGATGTAAGGTGGAGCGACAAGTCAAGGAGCACCCCCAAACTGTGAACTGAGTCCTTCAATATGAGAACCCTATGGGCCCATCCGATTCCCCTTTATTGGGGGGGGATGTTTTCTAGCCTTTTTTTTTTTTTTGCTGGATTATCCTAGCTAGAAACGTTGTGACCAGTGTCACTTACCACCTGCTTCTGTGGTTTGCAAGCATTGCTCCGCCATCTTACCAGAACTCTCAGAACTTTCAGGCCCAGCTGTGGGACAGAAGCCCGTTACAAACGGGCACTTTAGTACGTGCTCCGCGTGTGCTAGGGTTAAAAAGGGGCGTCCTTTCCGGACGCCCCCAACCCTAGGATGCATGGAGCGTGCACAAAATGGCAGCGGCCGTTCCACACGGCCGCCGCCATGAGGACATCACGACCACGCCACCTCTATACGGGGCGGCATGGAAGTGACGTCCTCGCTCCGCGCCAGGGCGTCTAGTGCGCCCTTAGCGTAGAGCAGAAAGGAGCTCCATTTCGGAGCTCCTTCCTGGTTTGGTCCGCTGGGCGCAGCCTTCACATATTCTCTGGATAGAAATAACTATAGGCCAGTCTCGTTGTTACCATTCTTGAGCAAGGTGATTGAGAGGGCGGTCGCCAATCAACTACAGGCAGTCTTGGATGAAGCTGATTATCTGGACCCATTTCAAACCGGATTCAGGGCAGGATACGGAGTTGAGACGGCCTTGGTCGCCTTAGTTGATGATCTCCGTCTAGGCATCGACAGGGGAAGTGTGACCCTGCTGGTGCTCTTAGACCTCTCAGCGGCCTTCGATACCATCGACCATGGTATCCTTCTGGAACGCCTGAGAGAGTTAGGTATTGGAGGCACTGTTCTACAGTGGTTCCAGTCCTACCTCTCGGGCAGATTCCAGATGGTGGCGCTAGGAGACAGTTGCTCTTCTAAAAGAGAGATAAAATTTGGTGTACCCCAGGGCGCAATATTGTCTCCTATGCTGTTTAACATTTACATGAAGCCGCTGGGAAAAATCATCCGGAGACATGGGGCAGGATGTTATCAGTACGCTGATGACACCCAAATATATTTCTCTATGTCTCAGACTGATGCAGTGACTAAGGATGGCATCTCTCCTCTGAATGCCTGTCTTGGGGCGGTAATGGACTGGATGAGGGAAAACCGACTCAAACTGAATCCAGGTAAGACGGAGGTACTTGTTATAGGAAACCCAAGCCCAGGTATGGAATTATGTCAGCCAGTTCTGGATGGGGTCACACTTCCCCTGAAAGACTCTGTCCGCAGCTTAGGGGTGCTCCTTGACTCGTCGCTTCACCTGACAGCTCAGGTAGATGCGACAGTCAGGAGCACTTGTTATCAGCTTCGGCTGATACACCAGCTGCGCCCCTTCCTGGAGCAGGGAGACCTTGAAACAGTTGTACATGCGCTGGTCACCTCTCGATTGGACTTCTGTAATGCGCTCTACATGGGGCTACCCTTGTCCCAAGTTCAGAAACTTCAATTTGTACAAAATATGGCAGCCAGGTTAATTACAGGTACTCGTCGTACCGATCACATAACACCGGTTTTGAAATCCCTTCACTGGCTGCCAATTAGTTTCCGGGCAAGATACAAGGTGTTGGTGATTACCTTCAAAGCCCTACATGGCTTGGGTCCAGAATACTTAAGAGATCGCCTACTTCCATACTGTCCGTCCCGCACTCTAAGGTCCTCGGGGAAGAATCTACTTCAGCCAATAAAATCTAGGCTAAGTTCTGTCACCCAGAGGGCCTTTTCCATCGCAGCTCCGAAGCTATGGAATGACCTGCCGAAGGAGATCCGTGACATTTCTACTCTTACAGCCTTTAAGAAGGCTCTTAAAATGGATCTCTTCCGGCAGGCCTTCCCTACCTAGTTCTACTCCCCATTTACTGTGACTTATGTCACTCTGTCCACCAATTCTTCTCTTAAATTTAATGAGAAGAATTAAATTAAAATTAATTAAAATAAAATCCTTGCCTCAAGAAGAAGAGCCCTCCCTCCATGACATCATCATCAGACCTGGGAGGGAGTGAAAAAGAGAGGCCCAACTTCCATCAGGCCTAACTGTGAATGTACTCACTTCGCTCTCTTTAATTTTATTGTATGTTATTTATTTATTGTATTTTATTTTATTATCTTTATTTTTACTGTTGTAACCCGCCTGGATTCCTTGTGATTGGGCGGGCTATAAATAAATTATTATTATTATTATTATTATTATTATTATTCACATGGCTGCGCCCAGCGGACCAAAGGAGAAAGGGGCCAAGTGGCCCCTTTCTCCTCCTCCCCGCCGCTGCGAGGTGTCCTTGGGGCTTGAAGCCCCAGGGACACCCCTTTTCAGGCTGCAGGGAAGCGGCATTTTGCCACTTCCCCGCAGCCTGAAAAGCAGCGGATCGGGGCCTCAGCGGCTGCCGTTCTCTCCACTGAGGCCCAGATACACTAGGGAAAGGAGCGGGTACAGCCCGCCCCAAATGGGTGGTCTGTAACCCGCCAGAGATAGTATTGGCTGCCTTGGTGTATAACCTACACTGGAAACTGGATGAGGAGGTGAGTCCTTATTGGTTCACTCAGCAGTTTTTGATACTATCCACCATGGTATCCATCTGGGTCACCTTGCTGAAATGGAACTTGGTGGCACTGTTCTATACTGGCTTCATTCTTCCATGGAGAGGCAAACCCAGAAGGTGTTGGGGCACTCCTGTTCAATCTCTTGGCCCTTGCCTGGGGGTCCCTCAGCACTGGTTTCTCTGTCCCATGCTATTTAGCATACACAATAAACCGATGGTTGTCCAAAATGTTGTGGTCTTGTGCCACCAGTATGCTGAGGACCCCCAATTTTATTACTTTTTTTCTCTCTCAAGGTAACTATTTCTGTTCTACACCAACAGCTGTCATCAGTAATGGAATGGATTGAAACTTAAGCCAGAGAAAACAGTCATATTCCTGCTGGATGGGGCTATAATTTCTTTGAAGAGGTCCACAGCTTAGAGATACTCTTGGATTCAGCCCTGAACCTGAAATCTTGGTTTCTGTGGTGAAGACGAGTGCAGTTACATAGTTAAAGGTCATTCCCAGAGGCAATAATCTAGCTATGGCGGCACATGCCTTATTGATTGTATTACTGTAATGCTCTTTATGTGGGACTGGCAGAGACCATTTGGAAAAATGAACCAGCCCTAAGAACTCTGGCCAGATTGTTAATTAGGACTGGGTACAGTGAGTATACAACTCCTTTGTTACAACCACTCTGCTGGCTGCTGGTTTGTTTTCTGTTTTAATAGGTATAGGTTTTAATTGCTTTCAATCCTAGTAATTATTTAATGGAATTAGTTATATTATAACTTTTGTGTGATATGGATTTTTTTTAATCTCTCTCTGTTTTAACTTTTGTAAGCCACTTTGTGTCTCATGGCTGAGGAGAAGGTGGAGAATAAATAAAAAAACCTGTATGTTATTAATTACAAATGGCTATCATGCTAATTGGGTGTGTTAGTAAAGACCACCCAAAAACAAATTAAAGGTAGATTAATTATTCAAGATGAACCAACCACTCCACTTAAAGACCCACGGGTGTGATAAAAGAATTGGAAAGGGCTTCTAGGTTCATTAAGTCCAACACATTGCCAATGCAGGAACTCCATAGGTAAAGCATTCTTGACCAATGGCTATTCACTTGAAAAACCTTTGGTGACAGAATGCCCACCATTGTCCAAGATAATCTTTTCCATTGTTAAACAGCTCTTATTGTCAGGACATTCTTCCTAAAGTTTAACTGGAATCACTTTTCTTCTAATTTGAATCAAGTTGTTCTGTCTTTTTGAGCAGCATAAAACAAGTTTGCTCCATCCTTTATGTAATATTCCTGCAAACACTGGAAGATGGCTCTCATATTATCTTTCAGCAGTTTTTCCTCCAGAATCTCTATGCTTTTCCTGATAAGGCTTAATTTGCAGATCTTTATCATATTTTTCACCCTCCGCAGACATCTTCTAGCTTACTGATGTGGCTCCCAGAACTGGACACAGGATTACAGGTGAGGCCTGACCAAAGCAGAATAGACTGCTGCTAACACTTTCCTTGGTCTGGGCATCAAATTGTTATTATTTATTATATTTATTTGTATCCTGCTCTTTTCCCAGGACTGGGACTCAAATTGGTGTTGATATCCTTTTTGCTGCCACACCACACTATTGACCCAAATTTAATTCTGATCCACTAAGATATTTAGACTTTTCAAATGCACTTCTGTCAAGCCTGCTGCTATGACGATAACCAGGACCTCAGCATATAGGTCTTTAAAAGTTATAAATAGCACTTTGAATTGTGTAGTGTGAAGAGGCCATAAAAGTATTTCGCATCCCTATTTGCAAATACTATGGATTCAACCAAAACCTACAAAACAGTGACAGACCATCCCCATCACAGGCCACATTCATTCCTGCAGCAAATCACAAGCCACATTCCTTCTGGTAACAGCATATTGGCATCATTCACTGTGTTATTTTGTTCATTTTGGAAATTAGAAAACTGATGTGACAGAAGCAGTGTGTGTTGCTCCTAAAATGTCTGCCTTCCCAGAAGATACCTACCTTTACTGGAGATGCTCAAGTCATGTTGTGGAAATACTCTTGTTTTCTGTGCAAGAAACAAAAGAATGTAAGAAGAGTATGCCTTACCATGTATACCTGAAGAATGAAGGCATTTATCTGCAACAAGAATATCCCACATCCTTACACATACTACACAAGGGTTATTGATATCAGCTTCTTAATGTTTCCCCAGCCAATTCAAAATGTATTGGTGAGGTGTTTTATGGAGAACCAGAAAGAAATAGCTGAGGTGTCATATTTCATCTCTGTGGCCACTTTTGCACTGAAACCATGAAATGTCTATTGCTGTTAATTAAAATCAAGAAAGAAGATAATGGAACAAACTGTTGATGTTTCACAAATAATTGGATAATTAATAGAAGTGCTATTAGGGGTTATTTTAATGCTAGGAGAGCATTATTGCTAGTAAGATATGGAGCTCTTTACAGTAAGTTTCAAGTTAGGAAATAGCATCCTGGCATTTAAGAAGCTACTCATGCCTTCCATTAATTTCATGTAATATAATATAGAAAAATGTTTATGGCACTTTGTGGTTTTGTTTTGTTTTTTAATTTGGGTATGTATTGTACCATACTGGAGAGAGAAGACTTTTAGCACAGAAGCGGAAAAGAAATGAAAACCAGTAAACAGAAAACTACCCCCATTCCAACACTGACCACATCAATAGATTTCAGGTGTGTAAATCCTTACTTCTTATGTTTCCATGTGCAAAATCACATGATTTTTCTCCTCATCTGTGAGATGGCAAGAACATTTGTTTGAACTCTGGACAATGTTCTTAATTTTGTCCCTTAACTGAATGTTGTGCCACACTAATTCCAATTTTAATTGTAGATTGTTCCTACCACTAGCCAGGCATGGGGGAGAAATCCTTCAATTGTTTAATGAAAATAATTACATGATTTAATTAAGAATGAGGATTTGCATCTCAGTGATCTATGATTTGCTCAGATTAATTTGAAACCTCAAGTGTAGTATTAATGAAAGAGGTGGGGATTTCAAGGCCTTTTAGTACAGAAAACAGAAAATGATCAGTATTTAATATGCAACACACAGTTAAATTATCAAACAGAAAATTGATATAGGAATCATTTTTACCCTTCAGTTTTCCAAGTTCAGGTTGTAAGACCAAAACAAACAAACAAACAAACAAACAAACAAACAAGGCTGCTGAAATATGTTAGGTATTTGAATTAAACAATTTACAATCTGATTTCCCAAATGAAGATCATATACCAGTGTTAAATGTCAAACGCTGTTTTAGCCTGCCAGTTTTTGAGGAATTAACTCCAGGAAACTCTTCTGAGTATTACTGCTTATGAGGTGAAAAATACTCATAAGAAGGATGCTCAGTTTGCCCACCCAGATCGCCTCTAGTGTTTTGACATGAGCCATACATGACATTTACATCTGTAAAGGTGTGTGTGTGTGTGTGTGTGTGCGCGCGCGCATGTGCATAAAATTCAGATCTGGTTTATACATTATCTATTCTCAGGGAAGATGATTCTTGGTTGTGTGTCTTCAAATCATTTCTGACTTATGGTGTCCCTAAGGCAAACCTATCATGGGCTTTTCTTGGCAAGATTTGCTCAGAGGGGGTTTGCCCTTGTCTTCCTCTGAGGCTGAAAAAATTATTAATATTACTAACTTTATTTATGAAGTGCTGTAAGTTTACACAGCACTGTACACAAAATAAAATAAAATAAAATAAAATGGACCTGTTAATGGCGTACATTCTAGAAAATAGAATATAATTGAAACACGATGTCATTCAACAAAATATACAAACAACAGATTAAAATAAAAATCAAATAAAAATTAAGTAATGCCTGGGAATGCTTCCCTGAACATAATAGTCTTTAACTCAGTTTTAAGCTGGGTAAAGAGGAGATGAACCGTACTTGAGAGGGAAGGAGGTTCCAGGAGTAAGGAGCAGCCAAAGAAAAAGGGCAGATCCGAATGTGACTTGCCCAAGGTAACCCAGTGAGTTTCCACGACTGAGTGGGGATATATTTGTAGTCCAGTGCTCAAAACCAATACACTACTGGCTCAAAAGAATATTGTTGTTGTTAGCTGCCCTTGAGTTGATTCCAACTCAATCCTGTAGATGAGACATGTCAAAGAATCCCTGTTTTCCACTGCTCTGCTCAAGCCCTGCAAACCCATAATCGTAACTGTGCTGATCCAGTCTGTCCATCTAGCCTGCAGTCTTCCCCTCCTTCTTCTATCCTCTACCTTTCATAGCATTATTGTTTTTTCTAGTGATCTATTCCTTCATACATGTGACCAATGTATGATAGTCTCAACTTGATAATCTTGGCTTCCAAGGAGAATTCTTGTCCGATCTGTTCAAGGATTCATTTGTTTGTTTTCTTGGCTGTCCACGACATCCTAAGTACTCTTCTCCAGCACCACATTTCAAATAAGTTGATTTTCTTTCTGTTTGCTTCCTTCACTGTCAAGCTCGCACATTTGTACATGGGAATACAATGGCTTGAATGATTCTGACTTAAGTGCTCAGTTGTATGTCTTTACTCTTCAGGATCTTTCTAGTTCTTTCATAGCTGTCCTTCCCATTCCTAAACTTCTTATTTCTTGATTGCAGTCACCATTCTGGTCAGTGTTTGATCCTAGGTACAGAAATTCTTTATTTCAATTTCCTCATTGTCTAATGTCCACAAAAGAAATACATAAATTCAATAATTTATGTATTGCTTCTGTGGTCATTATTTTTATTTTCTTTAAGTTCAGCACTAAAGCTGCCTTTGCACTTTCCTCTTTAACCTTCCTTATTAACTGTTCAAAGTCTGTGCTGTTTTCCACTGTTATTATAGTGTCATTCACATATATGAGCTTGTTGTTGCCTCTTCCTTCTATCTTCACTCTCCTTCTTCTGATTCTAACTCTGCTTTTCTTATGATGTTTTCAGACTCCTTTGCCTATTGGGAACCACTCTGTTTCTCTGAATTCTGTTCTGATGGTGGTCTTTTGTTCTTGGTACAGATTTCACATCAGGACTATCAAATGTAGTTGCACTCCCATGGCTTTGAGAGTGTTCCATAGCCTTTCATGATTGAGAAGTCAAATGCTTTGCAATAGTCTATGAAATACATGCTGATTTCTTTCTGGATTTTTTTTATTGTTTCAGGGAAAATGATTGACACAGAGTTCAAAAACGATGCAAATATGGTAAAAAAGAGCATCATCCAAAGCACTATGACTAATAATAGTGACCAGAGTGTGCCTTCAGTTCCATCAATGTTTTCTCCGAGCATGAAGAGTTTTTTTTTTTTTTTAAACATGCTCCTTCTACTTGGCAGTAGTATTACATTGGATGCCTGAGAGATGGTTTTGGATGATAGGAATTAAAGTTGTCAAATATGGATGTCCATATAATAAAATAATCCATTTCCCATGTCAATATATTACCTGCCCTGCTTTTGCCCAATGACTTGGAAAATCATTTGCAGCTGCCAAGACAGTGTGCTCACTGGCCAAACTGCCATATGTGCACTTATGAATACTGATCTCTTTATCCTCACTTTCTCCTCTCCATTCTGGTAAATTCGGCAAGCAAACACTTCCAACAGGATTGCCATCTTTTGTTTTTGAGCATTTGGGATTCTATGTTTTCCTTCAGCAAGGAATGTAATAATTTGGCTTTCCTTTTCTTCCTCTTTTTTTTAAAGTGGCTGTAGGGGAGAGTGTAGCTCAACATGTACAAAGTGACTTTCACCCTGGATATAACCAACTTTAACTGACCTGTAATGGATGTAAAGATACATTGCCTGTGAGCAGGCAGAGGGTTCTTCATGCCCTTCCTCCATGATTCTGCGAACTATACAGAACTCATAGAACTAAAAGGCCATCATTTCTGGCTGGACTCCTCATATTCCATGAACATACAAATATTCCTATACAAAATATATACCAAGTCTATACTTCCAATGGAGAATATGTGCTCAGTTTTAGTGGTCCAGAAGTGTACAGTGTTATAGCATCATCCCATAATGGCACCACTAACTATTGACCTATTGTATTTTAAAATAACCTTCACATCCAAACCAACATGACTGTCATAGCCTCAGTCACTGGTGAAAGGTGGCTGAACATGTCGTCCTTCTTACACCACAATCAGCAACTGAACAGACCTCCTTTATCCAATTCAACTGTTGCACTATTAAGCTGCACTTGGACCAAATTTAACTAGTCTTACAGTAAGACTAAATAGTCTTACTGAAGCTCAGAAAGCTTGCAACAAGTATATTGTGCATTTTGGTTGGCCAATAAAGGTATCACTGTTGGGTGGATTTTTGTTTAAATACAGGACAGTTAAATATTCATAACTCTAGGTTATAAATCCAATACTGAATGCCAGCCAATAACTGTTTTGCTTTTAAAACTTTAAATCATATAATTATTGTAAGATGTCTTGATCCCCCCCCCCCAAAAAAAAAGCAACCTGTTATCATCATCACCACCACTATGTCCATCAACATTCAGCACTCAGTGGAGTGGAAGACAGGACAAGCTACAACTTGATCTTCCTAGGTCTCCAATTTTACCCCAGGCAAGCAAATAGATTGGATATTCTTTCCCACAAGTAATTCAGAGATGCCTAACCAGGTTAACAG
The DNA here is from genome assembly GCF_019175285.1 of Sceloporus undulatus. Taxonomy (NCBI): domain Eukaryota; kingdom Metazoa; phylum Chordata; class Lepidosauria; order Squamata; family Phrynosomatidae; genus Sceloporus; species Sceloporus undulatus. The sequence goes on from NC_056525.1 coordinate 51,770,063, forward strand.
CATCCCATCACATGAATTCCAAAATGAGATTAAGGAGGCAATAAAGGTACTCCACAGCACTGAGTTGTATTAGGTCTTCTCAGAGTGTGGAACTAGCATTTCCTCTGTATATTTGCATATTCTCTCTGGTAACTGTTATTTCTAAATGCAGGGTAGATGCCTGAAGCTGGCGATTGTGCTAGAATATAAATCTCAAACCAGGGGGGAAGGGGGGAGTGTAGATATGGCAAGCCTGCAATAATGTGATGAATGTTGCCAAACACTTACAAAAGAAATTAAAATAAACTGAAACAATGGTAATTCATTGCGACCTACAGCTGTCCTTTATGTTTCCATATGCCTTCTTGAAATGCCAAATAGCCACTGAACATTGAAAAATGGACACTGAAAATGGTGATGGTATACAGCAGCTGTAACACAGGCAGGACTATGATGTGCTCAGGAGATACAGACAGGTCTAATCTGCACTTCAGAATTGATGCAGTTTGACACTGCTTTTACTGCTATGGATCAGTGCTATCGAATTCTGGGTTTTATAGCTCTGATATTTAGCCTCCTCTGTCAGAAAGCTTGGGTGCCATAACAAACTACAATTCTTGGGATTCCATAGGATGAAGCCATGAAAGCTAAAGCACTGTCCAGATGTATTAATTCTGCAGTACATATTAGACCATCATAATATAATAATAATAAAATATTTATTTATATCCCGACTCTCCCTTCCGGGATCCCGTCTCTCCCTTTTGGGATCATGACTGGCTGGCAGCAGCTCAAAAGGTGGGTGGAAATTATAATCCAAATGATCAACATTGTTCTAATACCTAAATTACCTAAATTATAATGAGATAAGTTAAGGATAAAATCATTTTTAACAAAGAACAATTTCTTATCGGTTCTGCAGTTGAAGTAAAAGAAATGGTCTATGAATTAAGAAAGAAATCATCCACAAAGCATGCTCACTATGTAGAATGCAAGACTTCATTCTTGCTTATAGCTATCTTGGAAGAATTCCTATTTTTGGACTACAGCATATAAACTCCCCCAGCAAGCATGGTCAGTGACTATATTGGTTAGAAGATTCTGCAGTTTGTAATAGCCCTCTGCATCTACGCATTCTTTATCCATGGATTTAACTATCCACGGCTTGAAAATATTTTTAATAAAATATTAAAAGGAAACCATTATTTTGCCATGTTATATAAGGGACACCATTTAACTATATTATTGTATATAATGTGACTTCAGCATCCACAGATTTTGGTATCTACCGGGGGGGCCTGGAACCAAACCCCAGCAGATACCAATGGGCCATTGTAACAAAAACAACAACAAACAACAACAGCAACAACAACAAAGCAACCTAGCCATGCCATGCTAATGGTAAGAGATGGAAAAGGCAAATTATATCTTGTTTTGGACAAACAGAATTTTTGCTAAATGGGAACACTAATTCTATAGGTTTGCAGTGTATTAAAAATGAACCAAGAAGGTCATCGTGCAAACTCCTTATAGAGAAATATAGGAAATAAATAGATTAATTAATAAAGTTTGGCTCCTGGAGGTTTGACTTCATAACCCTTTAGAAGTGCCTAATATAAGTTAGAGCAAACTTTAGACTACATATATTAATTCATTTCCCCCCTTTGTCAGCTTCATGGTACAGCTGAAGGCAAGTGCTACCTAATTAGATACAAGGGATTTGGTCACCTCTGTTCTTGATGCCACCTGTCAAGCCTATAAAGGCAACCAGCTATATTAGTGATGCCTGCTAAGACAGTTGAGATCTCAGCTGCCTCCTGGCAAACCTCAGATGGGTTACAAGTTCTGCAGTACTGGCTTATTAACTTATTGGCAGTGAATCAACTGGCAAGCTACACCCATCACTTCCCTGGGCACTCTTTATTCAATGGCTAATGGTGCCCAGGACGTATCTGGCAAGAATTACTGAAAACATTGTCATATATCACTGAGAAGCTTATTTACAACAGTAGATCCATTAGAAAAGGACATGTTTGCAGTGTATGTGGCAGGAGCTTATTCTAATAGAGATGGTTTTAATGTTGTTAATGAAACTCTAGCAAAAGGGATGGGGGATCCCCCCCCCAGACAGGGAGAATGACAGTGGTGTCCATCTTTTTCTCTTTATTTTTCTCTCTCTTGTTTTATGAATAGCTGTAAGGCACTGAAGCACATTTGAAAGCTTGAGAATAAATCATTTTCTTTCACTTCTATCCAAACCTACTTGTTAATAGCAGACAAAACTTGTGAAGTCTTTCCACCGGATTAAGAAACTTTTGGTCCATGTTAATTTTCCAATGTATCTGGCCATGCTGATTCTTAGAGAGATGTGGGGTAGACTCCTGTGTTGAACCCTAGGGAAAAAAAATCTTCATTTTTCAGAGATAAACCTTCCAACATCTAACACCCAGGTAACTCACATTATCTCTCTCTGCTATTCTGTACAACAAACGTTCACCAGTAACTATAAGGTGCTTTTAACCCATGATATGGGTATCAGAGTAGCATATATATATATATATATATATATATATATATATATATATATATGACGTACATTAAAAAGAATGATTAAACTAGTCCAACATTCCAGCCTGTCCTTATAGTAATTCCTTAAATGTCTGTTTGAACAGGTAGGTCTTCACCTGCCGGCGGAAAGCCATCAAGGAGGGAGCCGTTCTTATCTCCCTGGGCAGGGAGTTCCAGAGTCTAGGGACAGCCACCGAGAAGGCCCTCTCTCATGTCCTCACCAACCGTGTTTGTCAAGGTGTTGGGATGGAGAGAAGAGCTTCTCCAGAGGATCTCAGAGTCCGGGTAGGTTCATACCAGGAGAAACGGTCTGCCAAATAGTGTGGACCTGAGCCATGTAGGGCTTTGTAGGTTATAACCAGTACCTTGAATATGAATACATTCATATTTCTTTGTAGTAACAGATAATTTAATAGCCTAGATGGAGTCATCCAACACTAAAGGGAAAGAAATATCTGCCAGGACTCTCACAAAAATGCCAACAGCAATATTACATAGGGCATGGTGTTCATTTAGTTCAACTGAGTACAGATTTTCACTGACATGTTAAAGATCTGTAAATTTATATGCACTGCATAAGTCACAGTGATGCATTACCTTTTCAGTAGAAGAACTAGATGTCACAATTAAAATAAGTCAGTGGTTCTTAATCTTAGGTCCTCCACATGTTTGTGTCTTCAACTCCCAGAATCCTTCCCAATTGAACATGCTGGCTGCACTTCTGGAAGTCAAAGTCTAAAACATCTGGAGAACCACTGAAATAGGCTATATTTTCATCAATCATCTGTGTAGGACTAGATCCATTGGGGAGAGGAGAAGTAAACTTTGCACAGGGAAATTGGTTTGATTGTCCAGTTGCAATATCCCTCCTGATACATTGTGGCTTAAAATGAAGCCTTGTAACTAAATGAAAATTTTAAATGCTACTGATGCATATACTGCATAACTCTGGTTAAGGAAGTACTGCTCTTCCAAACAGGTATCCAGAGTGATCAGGAAAACCTACCATTTAACTAATATAAAGAGCACAATTTAGGAGCCCTGAAGATCTGTCACTCACTGCTCCCTCCTATTAATTTTCTGGTCTAAAGTTCTGCTGTCCTTCAACCTGATCCCTCCCTTGCATAAGTTATGAAAAAAATAGAATGACAGGGTAGATGAAAACCATCTTCTTAAACCTTCTAAAGTTCCTTCCCAGACTCTCTAATAGCTCTGCATCTTCCATCCTCATAGTTGTCTCCTAGGCTGGCAAATTTGGTCCTGGGGCAAAGTTTATTTGGTAGGGCAAGATAAAATGTTACAAAATTGTGACCATACTTTCAGGTTCTAGATGGGGAAAGTCTAAGATTCTCAATTTGGCTCCTTCTGAGTTCCATTTTGCCTTCTTCTTTTTCTTCTTTTTCTTTTTTGGCATTTTTTGTAGAAAATAATATTATTCCTCAGGATAGCATGACAGTCACTAATACTGAGACCCTGGGGTACACATGCAAAAAAACAAAAAAACAACACTCTCATTTATATCCTTTTCAATCAACACAAAATGTACTCAATAGTCTTTCCTTTCTTTCCATTTAGGCCCCCAGGAAAGTTGGATTGTGCAATGTTTTGAGAGGAAAGAAAGGGAAAGAGATGTACATCTTCAATATAAGCCATGTGGGGTGAGAGAGAGAGCAGAATGCAGAGCTGGAATCAAATTCTAGCTCAGCTTCATTTCTCATTTTCTCCAGCATCTGACAGAATTGTAAATGTGCCTTTCTTTTCTTTTACCCAAATCCCACTGCAACTGACCTCTTCCTTCCACTGCTGTTGCTTCTTTGCAAAGCTACATGCCAGTTTTCTTTGAAAACCTTTCACACTAGGGAGCAATGAAAAGGAGACTGGACTGTAACATTGTGTATTCTTTACCTGGAACATGGCTACAACTGGTGCCCGTTTGAAGCACTAGGAAATTCAACTAGGTAGGAATTTGGATGATGACCACTGATAGAATTCCAGACCAAAGAGATTTGATTAATTTGTGAATACATCCCCAAAGTTATAGACAATTTCTCAAATAGGACCCACTAGACTTCAGCTCAGTTTCTAATGTGTCTAAACTCTTTGATATTGAGTAGAACTGTGGATGTCGGAGTAGAAGAAGGGGCTTCTGGTGTCTATGACTAAGTTTGTAGACTGGTTTCAGGAACTGCTGACAACTGCACCATGTAATAAGTTGCATCCCTATAACTCCTCAGTAAAGAATCAGGAACTGTTGACCAGTGATCACTCTCTCATGTGTTAAATCATGTCACTACAGATTCTAAATAAAGAACCTTTTGGATTGATTCTGCCCAGACTGGACAGCTGACTGCCCTGGTTCCTCCTGGACAGAGAAGAATGTAAGAGGACATCCTAGTTAACTAACTTTTTGCTTGAGCAATAAGTTTTGCTGTGTCTTCTGTTTTTTTGGATCTGGTTCTTTGTTCTTATCTAGGGATGATGAATTTTCCATTATACAGTTGACCCTTCTTATTCACGAATTTTTTATACATGGATTAAAGCATACATGGTTTGAAAATGTTTAAAAAAAGTATAAATTTCAAATATCAAACTTTGATTTTCCATTTTTTATAACGGACACCATTTTGCTATGTCATTATATTTAATGGGACTTGAGCATACATAAATTTTGTTATACACAGGGATCTTAGAACCAAACCCCAGCATATAACAAGGGTCCATTGTATTTCCTATTTGCTACTGAATGTGAGTAAGTAGGGAGTTGTTCTGTGGTATATGTACTATGGATTCAAAAGAATACAGGTTGACTTATCTCAAGTCAAGCCATTAAGCTCATTATTATCTGTTTAGAATCCCAGCACAATCTTAAAATGATGGGATCTGAACCTGGTGTTGTTGTTGATGGGTCCAACATATAACACATTAGTCCTACAACTTTCCAGAAAGTGTCGTTACTTTTTCACTATGGCATTATAGCATTATTCTTTCTCAGCAGGCATGCAAAAAATGGGTAGAGCCTAGCTGGTGAATGGTGGCTCCCACATCAGGGATGCTTTGATTACACTCTGCATTTTAGTCCAAACTTTAAAACAGCTATCCAAGGCACTGAATCCTATCTCACAATAAGTTTAGAGTCTGGGATAGCTCCTTAAAATTTAGGGCTAAAAACTGAAACAGATTCACCACCTCACTAACCTCTCCCATGGTCAACTTGGATTAGCTTGTCATATAGAATGACATCCTAAGGAATGTTAAGAAAAAACAGTAGTGGCTGATGGCTCCTAATATTCCATTGGGTAAGGATGGTCACACCTCCTCCTTTTAGCCCATGTCATCCTATGTGCTGAGCTAATGTAGGCTGTCATTGGGAGAGTGCTGTAATATCTTTCTTTGCTCTCCAAGCACTCCCAAACCATCTGGGAAAAGATATATGTTTGGGAGTGAGTGTAGAAAGGGCAAGGGTATAAAGGTATTCAGATACCTATAGGTGGACATTCCCAAAGGCTCTGATGTTCCAGACTACTTCCTGCCAATGCAACAGTGGCACATGGAGTAGCAAGCATCATGGTGACACTGTACAAGGTGGGGTTGCAAATTGTGGTGTGAGATGCGGATACATCATGTGAATAGCTTCTTGTGGCTTTTTGTTTGTTAATTTCTTCATTAAAATATTTATACCCTCCCCCCATATCAAGACATGTCAGGGTTGCTGACAATAGCATCAAAATAGGTTAAAATGGGCTAAAAACAATAAGATGAAGGAGGCAGGTATACAATACTTTCTACAATAGGAGAAAATGAGTTTATGCATCTATGCAATTAGAGCTCAGAGAAAGGGTCTCCAAATAGCCATTGTGACTCGAACAGATTTCAGTTAAATTTGATTTTTGTGATCAATTCTTTAAAAACCATGTTTGCCTTATAGAAGCTTATATGCCATATAAGTTCTCATGTCAGGGAAGGATGGACAAATTATTGCATAAAATGCTTCTGAATGATGAGTTTAAATTTAATGTGAATCTTGTGTTCATATTTGACTTCCACTGCATGTGTTTCCTTGGTGTTGGGCAGGGATAAAAGAAGACATCTTGAATAATGGATATTCTTGTTGTATAACACACAGAGGAAGAGAAAAGCCCAAACTGACTCAACAAATATTTTCTATACAGACAAGAGACACCAGGGAGGTAAACAGTCACAGAGAAATGGGACTCAGTTCAGCATTAGTATTTGTCAAACACCATTCTCTAAACCATATCTGCCAAGGGCACACAGCAGCACACCTTAGACAAGATACCCCTGCTGTTAAAGACTGTCAGGAACACGTGCAACCAGTCTGCTACCTCTCCAATTAAATCACATCCACTTTCCATAAAGATAACATTATGAAATACCTTGCCAAGTTTTGCAGGGGAGGGGACTCATATAGGTGATGCGGGATATCATTCTTCACTCTTTTCAATCTGAATGCCATCAATTGAGTTTCAGTTACAGCAGAGTGCCAGTTTAGTGGAAACTACAATATATAGGCATCATCACGCTTTGCCTTGCTGTAAGTTTGCTCATCATGTACTGGAGAATGGGCACTAGCACTGTGTATAAGATTCAGATAGAGATGCAAGGCCTAATCTATAGCACAGGCAGGTACACAGGCTGTTTTGGTCCCATTTACACTATGTGTGCCATTGTGTCTTGCTGCCTCTGGCATGCATGCTGCCAGTGGCCATTCATGTTGTATATTATCTTCTGTCACTCATACCACTTTAACACATCCCTTTAGACATGATATTATTACTGATATATCATCAATCACAGGAAATTAGTATTTTTTAACATCTCACCTGTAAAAAGTGAGAGTAACATTGGAAGTCCATTATATCTCAGTGGTGGGGAACAATAGCAAAGTGTTCCTCAACATTAAGAGTCCCACCACTGACATTCACATGGATCAGATAAGAGATGATGCATCAGTCTCTGAACTTTAGCACACGGGCCCTAGAACAGGGCCCATCATGTTACAAAAAGGAGACGTGATGAGAACAGGATGGGACGAAGAATGCATCTTACCACACAGGGAAACGCCACCGCTGCCACTGGATGTTCCCATCGTGTTATACATCCATCCCAGAGGGGCAATTTTTGAGAACCCTTTCAAACAGTTCTCAAAAATCACCCCCTCTGGGACGGATGTAGAACATGATGGGAACATCCGCCGCCACCGGTGTTTCCCTGTGCAGTAAGATGTGTTCTTTGTCCCCAGTTCTCGTGTTGCCCCCTTTTTGGAATGCCTTCAGGCCTGTTCTAGGGCCCGTGTGATAAAGTTCTCTGCCTGAATCCTTGGAGAGCTAGATGAACAAATCTAACCTTGTACAAGACCACTTCCAATATGTTTCTTCTACCCACATTCTGTACCCACTAGTCTCAGGACAAACCCTTTCATAGCCAAAAGAGATACTCTGTGATCATGTGAATATAAAGTAGTGCTGCTGCTGGAACTCAAAATTAGTTATTATTAAAGTTGAATTAGATTTGTAATTCTCAAATATATGAATCTGATTTGGATTTGATGATGAGGATCCTATTGAATTAAATCATTTTTATAATGGATCATTACATTTGAGATTTTTGCCACTTGGGCAATGTCAGACCTCACTGCACATGTGGATGTCTCCTCTTTGCTAATTTATGCACCCGCTGAGTTGGACATAGCAATTCAGTCTTTCAGTGCTAGTGACCAGCATTCAATAGGATCTCAACCTATGAAGTTAAATATTTTGAGACTTCAAACAGGTTGATTATTAATTAATATCCATATCCTGTGTCTGTCTGGCCAGCATGGTTAACATACTGAAGCAGTTTTGACAGCATTGGCAAGTCCTGCAATGTACAGGTATTTCTGCTTGTATTTCTTCTTGTGCTGGTTCTGCAGATATTCTGCTTGTGGCTCAGTATCAATATACTACCATAAACAAGATCCAGTAGTAAGCATTCTAAGGACATGTGAAAGAAAGAAAGAAAGAAAAAAGCATCATGTTGCATGATGTCATACAAGCAGAAAAAAAGAACCTCATATTATGTGCACACTACATATACAAGATGTCCTTTGGTGGTTTACATTTACAAAAGCAAAGACATTTCAAAATTTTCTAACAGCATAGATCTTTGGTTTGAGCTTATAACATTGGATTTGTACTGTGAAAAATAAATTACATAGTAAGAGAGGGTCAATTCACCCATCACTAATGTGTAGAGGCAGGCAGAAATGTCTTGTTAACTGATTTGTCTGCATTTGTGTACCTCAAGGCTTTGCACCGGGGCAAAAATGAAGCATTTCTTTACAATTGGTGTTAACATCAGTCCTGTAACTGGCAAATCTTTCTCCACTCAAAAGAGAAAGCTATATTATCACCCACAGAATTTGTCCAATTAGAAGTAGCCCAATATCAGTTTTGTCACATTTTGTCCCATTTGTCTCCTGAAACTCATCAAACTTGTATGGGTTTAGTTATAGGCATGTTTAACTAAAATAAGTATATGTCCTTAAGCAGTTATATTTGTCTTTTTGGGCAATATTTTCCCATTTCAGAGTCCAATATTGTAGATTCTCTAAATTGCCGATAAGCTCTCAACATCCTATTTTGATTCTTTTCATTGTGGTGTTTAGATAATATCAGCTGTGATGAAACAATACAACATACATATATAAAAATATTGGTAATAGTTATCCAAGGCAGAAGAAAATAGACTTTGACTGTAGGTTGGGATATGACCATTGAATGGTGAAAGCTGTATACAGGAGAGGTCACAAGAAAATATAAGTCCCAGAAGAAAAGGGCACATCTCCAAGAAATTTTCATTTTGAATTAAAACACTGTGATTGAACGAAAATTGGTTTCACTTTTAAGATGCCATGTTGTTTTGTTTGTTCTTTAAAATGTCATCTTATTGGTGTTTTGAATGTCAAAATGAGAACATTTACATCAATCAAAAGTCAATCTCTTTTGTTTGACATTTCCACCTTGAAACTATTTTAGATTATTTTATTCTATAGGCATTTGGGGCATTCAGAGCTTCATAAAGAGAATGAGCTTCAAAATGTTCTCATTTTCTGAAAGCCCAAATTATATTGTTCAGATTTTCAGAGAAGTTTGATGAGCAAATGATTATGACAGGATCATCATATATTCCTGGGGCTGGTAGTAAGGAATAATAAGGAAGACACTGAGATCAGAGATTTATTTATTTATTTGCCACTCACAAAACAGGATATGAGGTAAGTAGTTACAAATCAGGTCTAAGTAAAGCCTTCACATAATACCTCTCAGCATCCTACTTCATCTGTTTAGAAATACCCCTTGCAATATTTTCCTAAATGAAATACCAGTTTAAAAATGCCCAGTATGCCTCGAGTTATCATAAATTTGTTTGATTAGAGAGCCTCTAAAAGTTGCTTCACTTTTTCCTCTGCCTGTGGTATATTTAATTGTTTATTATTGTTCATATTGATTCAATTTATGAAATGACCTATTTGCCCACATATTTTCACAGTCAGACACACCAGTACCTTGTATTTATTTGCTAAAGCCAGGTATAAGTGCATTGTTGGCCTCTGAGCACTTGTATAAATATTACATACACAAGTAATAAAGCTAAGGCTCAATACATAGTGCTATACTGTTCATTCCTACACATTTTTATTGTTACAGAGGCTTGTTCCATACAACTTTCCTTATTCTTCATACTATGAATGCAGGGACCCACATGCTGAGGGTGCTGTTACAAACAATCTTAAAAGCATTTTGGACCATGTGCCTGTGGAAATCAATGGGCACAATTTCTATTATATCTGTACATTTATTACAGATATAATAAGTGCCTGTGTTGCGCTAAGGCTATAAATTTCAGTGCAAAAACACACAGAGCTAGCTTTAAGCAGACTAGGAAGGGAGCATAACAGCACCACAAATTTAAAGAGTTCTAATAACTTCTAACTTGAGAACAATAATGTTGTGCAATTTAGCTCTATATTCATGCAAGGATTAGATGGTCCTTGCAGTACCTTACAACTCCATGATTCTATTATTTTTCCTCACTAGAAGCCTGGAATGTAGATTAGGCTCAGAGACAGCAAATGGCTGATGATCACCCAGAGAGCTTCATGTCTGAGTGGGGATTTGTACCTAGGTCATCTCAGTTTTAGTTCAATGCAAACCAGCACTACCATGCAACAGAGATAAAAGACATGGGGGGGGGGGATTTTAAATTTTCCGGCTCTTAATGGAACAAAAAAAAAATGTGGGCTGAAAGTATCAAATGGGAGTACTCACTCCTCCATCTAAAGAAGTTTCTTCTTTTTAAAAAATACAGTTTTGCTTACATACTTGTCTGTGGCAACTTTTTATTCTATTCATCTTGTTTTTCTTGAAAGCTAGATATATTTTCATCCCTCATGTTCCAAATTGTTGGCTTCTGTTAAATGTACAGAAACTTCAGTCATGCACATACCAAGTGTATGTGTGTACATGTGAATGTGTGTATGTATGTGTCTGTAAGAAAGAAAGAGAGAGAGAGAGAGTCTATCCACTTAAAAGTTGCATTTAGACCATTCATGCTGTGTTCCTGCATTATTTATAGAAAGGCACTCAAAATAACATCTAGGAGTGCAAATTTAGGCCAGAGTATTTCCAAACAGGAATGATTGTCCTACACTATCATAAGCCCGTAATACTGAATCCCCATTTTAAAAAAGAGGGTGTAGTCCTTTTACGATTATTTATTTATTATTATTATTATTAACCTTTATTTATAAAGCACTGTAAATTTACACAGCGCTGTACATACAATCTTTTTAATTGGACAGTTCCCTGCCCTCAGGCTTACAATCTAGAAAGACACGACACAGAAGGAGAAGGGAGTGGTGGTGGGGAAGGGGCATCTCTAGTAGGATAATACATATAAAATACATAGCAATACAGGAAATGATTCAATAAAACAGGCAAGAAAAGAACATCAAATAGCAAGTGACTGCCCTGAACAGAATGGTCTTCAACTCCGTTTTGAAGCTGGTTAAAGAAGTGATGGCTCTTGCTCGCGGGGGAAGAAGGTTCCAGGAGTGAGGGGCAGCGAGTGAAAAGGGGCGAATCCGGGATGGGGCAGAGGAAATCCTGGGCTGTGACAGGGCCCTAGTGGGAAGGTGAGGAGAAATAAGGTCTGATAAGTAAGGGGGGCCAGCCCATGGAGGGCTTTAAACGTCGACAGCAGGAGTTTGTACTGAATGAGGAAAGGGAGGGGGGAGCCAGTGAAGGGATGCTAACACAGGGGAGATGTGGTCAGAGCGGTGGGTGGAAGTGATAATGCGTGCAGCTGAATGCTGGACAGAAATTAAAGGACGGAAGTGAGAAAGAGGAAGCCCAGCCAGGAGGACGTTATAAATGACCCTTTTATCAGCAGTATCCAAAGGCAAAATGCAATTGAAGTTTCTTACCTGCTTTCTTCTGAATGCAAAGGCACTATAGGGCTGTCCAACCACCTGAGGCATGAGGACACATTCTGCTTCCTCCCATCCCTGATGCTGTCCTTCCTTGCCATTGCCACTGCTTTCTCTCCTTGCCATTTTCTTTATCTTTTACCTCAGCTTCCTCTCTTTACCAAATGCATTTTATCTGAGTAGTCTTTCCTCAGAATAAGGCCCTGAGAGCAAGGATTGCCATTAAGACTTCCAATGCCACAACAGCCATTTCTAAAGATTACACAAAGGAAGGTATAGGCATTAGACATGTTCTGAAGAGCCATACAGCTGCTGTTTCTTTGCTGCAGCTTTGCTAAAGCAGGAAAGCAGATAACACATGGCTTTCTTTAGCCTACCAATGACATAGTTTAGATGTTTTACTGTTTTGGCATTTTTTGGACTGGCTGCAATCAAACAAAGTTCCTTAGGGCATTAGTGAAGGGCGTCCAAACAAGAGAAAATACTCCATGCATTTTGACACCATAGAGCTGTACTTCAACCCTGCCTTGTGGGAGGGCCACTGCTTTCCAGATCAGATGAAATGAAAGCATAGTAACATAGAAATCCACCTGGGTAATTCTTGTAAACAAACTGTATCTGCAAGTGTCCTTAATGGATTTTTTCACACTCTCTTCTGAGACCACTAGTAAGAGAAAGCCAGTAGGATGCAATAATCTTGGTTGAAGTTGAAGACAGAAATAAAACCTCTACCAGTTAGTGGGTGATATTGCTCAAACCACTATTTTCCTTCCTGACATACCTCTTAGTGTTATTGTGGGGCTAAAATGCTATTTTAATGTTTAGGGGTGGGGGAAATAAACAGAGAATTAGTCTTTATCTCATCATAATGTTCAGAGATCTAACATAAAAAGAAAGAAAAATAATATTCATTTATCTGAATTAGACTGATGAAATTTCTGAATGGGGTAAAATGTCGTGTGCCATACCATTTGATTGTCCTGATGCATAACTTGTATTCAGGATAAGTAACTACTGTCAGGACAAAATGCAGAGAAACAAAATGTTTTCCAATTGGCAAGGGGGTTAGGCCAGGCTGCATTCTATCACCCTATGTTTAACTTGTCCACTGAGGATTAGACTCAGAGGAAAAGGGTGGGGAAACTGGAAGAATAAAAAAAAACATCCGTAATTTAAGATACTCACTGTTCACGATTTTCCATACTTGGAAAATCTTCCATTAATCAGAATGGAGACTCCAGTAAAGATATCAGAAGAAAACTGGGACTTGAAAGGCCAGCTATGAAGTAACGAGACAAGATCCTGCAGTGTAAAGATTTATCATTGACTGCTAAATGATCGACTGCTAAATGAAGTTGACTTGATGGCAGTTAACAACAACAAAATTTCAGAATTCAGTTAGTTCTTTCACCTCATCTTAGTTGCCAATATAAACCTGGCCTCCAGAGCTTGTAACAGCAGAGTAAACACCAGCAACCATTAGCTATGCATTATAATCTTCCAGACTTTTGGCAAACAATCACCATCCCTGTATTTGTAAGATAGAACAAGGGGTTCCCTCTAACATCACATGAGCAGAGTTGCAATCAAGCAACAGGATTGCCCCTTCTTCCTTTCTCCTTGAAAAACCCAAGTCTACTCTTTACCATGCCCCAGCTTATACTTTTCCCTAACAGTTTGAAGGCACATAGATTATGTTGCACAAGAAATGTTCACTGAAGTTGTGAAATGACTGGATACAAACCAGAATGTATATCAGATTATAATGGGTAGACTAGCATAAATGAGTGGGGACTTGCATTTGGCTTAGTGGATCACATGTCCCACAGCCCAAGTATACAACCAGAACATTAACAATGTGGTGATTATGCAGCTGATCATGGTATCCTGCTGATTCTTCTGCAGTGGTTCCACTCCTATCTGAAGGGCCAGGTCCAAAGAGTAGCATTGGGGGATTTCTGTTTACCCCATGTCTATCAAGCGTGGAGTGCCATAGGGTTCTAACTTATCCTCCATGCTATTCAATATCTACATGAAGCCTCTGGGGGAGGTCATAATGGGTAACATTAAGTATGCTGATGACACTCTGCTCTACATCTCCTTGTCATTGGAATCAGCTAGGGGTCTGCAAGTGCTGGATCAGTATCTGGAAGCTGTAATTGTCTGGGTGAGAGCCAATAAATGGAAGTTGAAGTCTGATAAAGAGGCTCTATGGATTGGTGGTTCTTGAGTCTGGAAATTGAGTAAACAGCCTTTCCTGGATGGGGTTGAATTCCCCCAGAAAGAAGCAGGTATTTAGCTTAGGAGTACTCTTACAACCATCCATGTTACTAGAGGTAAATGTGGACTTTGTGACTCATAGAGTGTATTTTGCTAGTTTCAGTTGGTGTTCCAGCTACAGTCTTCCCTGGACAGTACTATCCTAGCTATAGTAGTTCATATACTGGTAACCTCCCAATTAGATAACTGTAATGCATTCTATGTTGGGATGTCCTGGATGAATACACAGAAACATCAGCTAGTGCAACCTTCCATTAATGTGCTTCTCAGTACTTAGATGGGCTGGTGCTTAGATGATAGAAGCGTAGTCTGCCACTAGGGCTGTAGTTGAAGCCTTTCCAGCTTCTAGAACATGCCAAAGGATGCATTCTACAGGCATAAGAGTAAGAGAACATGATCACTTCTGCACCATAAGGAAGTAGCAATGTAGGACATCAACAGTGCTTCATAAATAAAGGTTAATTAATAATAATAATAATAATAATAATAATAATAATAACATATGCACATATTACTCATTTTACAATATAAGTTAAGTCTCCCTCATCCAAAATGCTTGGGCCCAGGCATGTTTTGGATTTTGGAATATTGTATCTGCTTATACATACATAATGAGATATGTTTGAGATGGGACCCGACCCTAAGCATAAAATTCATTTATGTTTCATATACACCTTATACAAAGGCAAATTTATACAATATTATAAATAATTTTGTGCATGAAACAAAGTTTGTATAGACTGAGCCATCAGAAAGCAAATATGTCACTATCTTAGCAAAGTTTTGGTTTTTAGAATATTTTGGATTTCAAAATTCCAGATAAGGAATGCTCAATCTGTACTTATGCTTTACAATTCCCCTAACCAATCAGCAGCAGCTTCATGGTCCAGGCATTAAAAGCTCTGAAGAAGATACAAAAGAAGGAGACCTCCAATATGGGAGAACCATTCTTATTTTCTTCCAACCACAGCTCTCTATGAGTGTACTCTCCCAAATTTATGTGCAGCCATCTTTAAATGATGACTAAAAAAAATCCGGCACCTGTCACTATATGATTCCCATCCCTGAGGTAATTAGTAACTAGTAGAAATTTTCACAAAAGCTTAGCCTGACCTATTTTATCAGCTCCGTCAGGTATCCAGGGCTGATTAGATGCCCTGAAAACCTCTTTCCATATATGATTGGGAATGGATAATATTTAATGTACATTTTTTTAGTGTAGAAGCAAAGAAATGGCATCAGTTTTGTATGGTTTAGCAATATAATGAAGGGGAGAACTGTGCCTATTGCCCTGGGTTCTGTCATCACAGTAGTTCCATTCACAAACCAAATTATTTTTATTGAATAAAATAGCAGTTTCCATCTACCCAGTAATTAGTAAATGCAATAAGAAAAGCTATCTGAAAAATGAGTTCAATTATGAAATGTTGAAAACTTTGTAGAATTTGTCAAGACCATTGGATTTTTAATTACCTAGCAATGAGACAGAAACAAGAGCTGAAATAAATTTGCCAATTAATTTTTCATCATCTCTTCTAATTTTTATGCTGAATATTTGCCAAATATTTTTGAGTTAAATTGTGTTTGTTTTAATTTGTAAAATGGCTTGTTAAGCTGGAAGAGGGTGCAGCAGTTTGCTTTCACCTGAGCCTATTGCGAAGGGCAAGATTCTGAGTTTGGTGTTCAAAAAGCTAGGAAAAAGAAGCAGAATCTCAACAAACTACAAATCACTCAATTCCATAGGATGGAGCTGTGATGCTTAAAATAGTATCTGAATAGTGCAGATGAGAACCAGCATGGTGTAGAGTACGAACATCAGACTAGGACTCCGGAAACAACGGTTTGATTCCCTGCTCAGCCATGAATACCCACTGGGTGATCTTGGGCAAGTCATCCCCAGAAAACCCCATGGTATGTTCACTTTAGGGTCAACATAAGTCGGAAATGACTTGAAGGTACACAATGATAACAAATAGTGAAAATGCATTCATTGTCTATTCGCTTGTTTCAATTATATTTTTATTTGTGAAGTTGAGGGCTTTAATGGCCAGCATCCATAGTTTTTTGTGGGTTTTTCAGGCTATGTGGCCATGTTCTAGAAGGGCTTATTCCTGACGTTTCGCCAGCATCTGTCAGCATTCTCTGAAGATGCCAGCCACAGATGCTGGTGAAATGTCAGGAATAAACTCTTCTAGAACATGGCCACATAGCCTGAAAAACTCACAAAAAATATATTTTTATTTGTTTATATGTTATGTTAAGAGCCAGCATACTGTAGTTGTTTGAGAGTTGGACTATGACTCTGAATATCTTGTTTCAATTTGCAGCAAGTCACACTCTCTCAGCCTCAGGGGAAGGCAATGGCACACTTCATCTGAACAAATTTTGTGAAGAAAACCTCATGATACGGTCCCTTTTGGGTCTCCTTAAGTCGGAAATGACTTGAAGACATAAAACAATAATGGCAATATTATGTTTAAGTTAAAATACTAATTTTACTCTGTATCATTAACTCCAACTGTCCTCATTTGACAGGAACAGTTTCAATTGATCTTCTGTCATCCCATTTTCGCAGATGCTTTTAAAACGTCCCAGTTGCTCTGTCCTTCTCTCACTTTTTGTCTTCAGCTTCTTTTAGCTGCTGAAAACTAAGGCCACAAGCCAGCCACCCAAAAAGCCATCTTTTCCCTGCTCCTTTTTGGCTCTTCTAGGTTGGGGGAGGCTAGGAGTGGCTTCCAGCCTGTTCAAAACATGTGTCATGTAAATGCCATACCCCCAACATGACCCAATGGTGGACCTTTTGGCTCATCTGTTTGAGGCCTAAGTTGAAAGTGAAAGAAGAGTTTGCACTTAGGTGCGATACAGAGAGTGGAAAGGGGGTGGTCCGCAGCCACACCTTTTCTTGCCAGGTTGGAGGCAGGGCAGCCTCACTGGCAGCCCCCACTGCGCCAACTTTGCACTTTTCCAGGCCCCAGAGAAGCAGCAAAATGCCACTTCTATGTGGCCTGGAAAGAGTTGTCCATGGGGCTTCATGCCCCCAGACACCCCCACAGGTGCGGCGAAAAGGAGAAAGGGGCCACTCCTTTGCCTCACTGGTGCGGCCATGTAGAGGCCATGCCAGTGATGCGCGCACACTGAAAGGGTGCCCCAAGTGCCCTGCAGCACCACAGTGGTGTCATGCACGTGGATGCTGCATGGTTCCCAGCCTTAGTTTTGGTCCGAGGATGGTGCTTCCATGACTTCTGTATCGGGCCTTAGTTAACTTAATAGCAGAGAGGAGGGAGCAGAATCTTATCTTTCTCTTCAGGTGAAAGCAAACTGCTGCAGACTCTCCTAGACTGTATTCTTTCTGGACACGTCTTTAGACAAGCAGAAGTCTTCAGTCAGAGGATTGTCCTCTCTAAAGTAGAACATATAATCATCCCCATTCTCTGTGACTTCTGAAATGATTACATTTGAAATATATATCATGTGATGATATACAGCCCACAGTTTAATAGGTTTAGTTTTATCTGTCCCTGACTTTTTCCTTACTCCCTTTCTTCTAATAGTAATGATAGTTCAGTAAGAACTGCAGAGGAAGATCATTTGTGGTTTCACCTTGGAATAAAGTGTCATAAAGTTCAGTCAGGTTGTTGAAATTTATATTTGCAGTGTCAACTTGCAGAGCTTCACATGTATCATTCATTTTTTCAGCTTCATTTGTCACAAACAGCTCACACACCTTTGTTGGCAAGCTGTGCTTCAGAATATCTGCTATGAGATGGTGTCATGGCTGGAAGAACCAAAATATGTCCTCAATGAGTCCACACCTATTAGTAAGTATATGAGAATATTATATGAATTCTGTCTTTAAAAGGTGAATTAAAAGATCACAAAAATAGCTTTAAAGCTATACTTTTCAACTCAGAGGCCTCCTAGGATGAAGAAGGGGAAGAGGAGAGACAAGATGACAATCCCTATGTAAAGCTGTAGGAGACTTTTTATGAACAGTGTCACAAACCTGATAAAGCAGGCTTTAAACTGAGTTATGTGGGGGAAGGAGACATTATTCTTGAGGGCATGAGTTCATCAAGTGCTGAAGATAATACCTCAAATGCTATAGTGAGAACTAGGTGAATAGTACAAAAACCCAACAGTGAGGGGAGGGGTACTCTTAAATAAGCAGCTGGAAAAATTACCCATGGTCTTAGATGGCTTTACATTAATGCACCGAGGATGGAAAATAAACGAGATGAACATGGACTCTTAACACAGCAAACAAAATATTATATAATAGGCATCACTGAAACCTGATGAGATGAGTCTCATGATTGAAATGTAGTAATAAAAGGGTGTAACCTATTTCAGAGGAAAAAAACCAAACAGGGAAGGTGAAAGAGTATCATTATATGTCAAGGATGTTTACAACTGTGAAGAGATCAATGATTTAAACTCTGTAAGCCAGATTGAGAACATCTGAGTAAAAATTGAGAGGGAGAAAAACAAAAGCAATGTCATTGTGGGAGTCTACTACAGACCTGCCAGCCAGACCAAAGAATTGGATGATGCCTTTCTGAAACAGATGACCACATGTTCAAAAAGATAAGATATAGTAGTCACGGAAGATGTCAACTATCCTGATGTTTGCCAAAAGTCAAAGAAGATTTCCACACCACCTCAGAACCACTGGTAAAACATTGCTGAATCATTCAGGAAGCTGCAGGTCCATTAAGAATATGGCATTACCTGCTTCAGAAAGGTGAACGCCATCTGCCCTGTAGAGCTCCAGTCTCTGGAATATGATCTGGGGGTGGAGCAAATAGGGGCCTTGCCCAGCCTCAAGGGCCTTCTGAATTTCCCTATTAGCCCGCCTTCAGGCTTTGTCAATAGGTATTGGGTCACCACCACATTTCCACTCATGCTGAGGGAGCATGGCGGGCCAAACAATATGCACACCAGGCCATGACTGTTTGATAAGGTGAAAATCATACAGGACCTGCACTTTACCTTCTAACAGCCCTAAATCATTGCCACCCAGGTGAACCACCAATATCTGGGGTGTAGGCCCACACCTCTCCTTAAACAACAATGGCAACAGGCTGTGCCAATGAAGATCCCGCTTGCCCAACTAATGCAAACAGACAACATCACCAAAGCCCAAGTGAGTAAGTGGCTCGATCTTGCTTGCTGGGCAGCCCAGTAGCTCATACTGTGGCCACACAGAAGTACTTGAACTCTTGACAGCCCATGGCGGGGATCTGAAAATCAAAAAACAACAATTAATACCACAGACTCCTAATGTATCTGTGGTATGCAGATGATCTCCAGTGACCAATCCATTTTATGGTGTCGTGTTAAAATATGTCTAACTTAACTAATTTTAATTATGATGTGATATATAAATGAAGCTGTTTGGTATATAAATGAAGCTGTTTCTGTTGAAAGCCCATGGCAACAGCTGTTGATGTGACCTCAATTTGAAATGAATGAGTCACAAAGCAGACATTGGTGAGGCCCAAAGTAACCAAAGCCCTAGACGTAACTGCTCAGAATGATGCTTAGTCAAGAGTGAAACATTCTGATGAACGAACAAAGGCTCAGAACTGGTGCCCTTAACCTGAATATATTGACTGAGAGCCTGAATTGGATAAATGGCTGAATCTGAACAAGGACAGAGAGAAATTTGAACCTTTGCCATGCTGGTCAGTCTTGGAAGATCTAATAAAGAGTGTAATAGACTGTTCAACAAAACTGACATCAGAGTATAATAAAGCCTTACCTGACTTATCATACTTGAATGACAACAGAAGTTCACTAATACAGAGCACACCAAAAATGTGTTTAACACTGCCGGATGGAATAACAGAGCTTCGTATGGTGATTTGCAAATACCAGCCCATATGGACCTTAAACCATTAAGAATGTCTGGTGACAAATGTGTCCTAATATCCTTCACCTTGCCTATTCCTCTAAAACCTTTTTAATTTGGAAATCACCAATGGTGTCTTGAAGCCCTTGTACCTTTAACCAAAAATCAATACAGTGGACCCTTGCCTTACACGGGGGATTCATTCCAGACCCCCCCCCCCGCGTAAAGCAAATTCCACCTATGCTGTGCGCATGCTCCCCATTCATCTGAATGGGACACGCTGCCTCACACGCTCCCCATGGCTTGAGCGCATAAGCTCAATAGATTGATTTCTAAATGCAGGATCAAGTAGGAATGAAAAACTTTGGAAAACCTCTTGATCAGCTATTGATAGTTATTGCCTGCATAGTTTCAAATATATCAGTAGCCACGGGGGCCAAAATGATATTAAGAAAATGAAAGAATAGACTTCATGGAATGAAAATCTCACACTGATCCATATGAGAAGAAAGAATAAATAATTACTGGAAAGGAAATTTTACAAGATGATTCTATCCACTTGCCTTTAAAATTTACTCAAATGTTCACCAGACAAAAGTGAAACACCTATGGGAAAATATATTTCTTATTTTTAAAAAATGTTTTAACTTCCCATGCTAACTGCATAGCTGCTGGACATTTTCTAGGAATTAATGACCATCTGAGGTTAATGACCCTTAGTAGCTCCTCCAACCATCACTCCTCCTGGAAAGTCATTAATCCTCAGATAATGTCCTGATCCTCCATTGTTAATGCTTCATTTCAGCCTGTCTTGGTCACCCTTTCAGAGACCTTCATTGGTCTTTTTTCAGATGTGGCTTGCTTTCCAATATGTTCCTTCCCCTGGCACATGCAGAAAGGAAACCAATTTGTCTTGAAGACCTTTCGTGAGCTAAGATTCAGAGAATCTGTCTACTATATGTTCGAGATGAAGGCAAACCAATTCAAGGATTCCCTTTCTGAATATAACACACACTGATGATACAAAAATACTAAACTATTTGACTTCTTACTATGGAAAACCATTAGGAAAAAAGGTTGTTCCCCCCCCTAAATTAGACATTATTGGCGGGATACAGACCACCCCTTTGGGGCAGCCTGCACCCGCCCTTTTCCTCGACAGATCAGGGCCTCAGTGGACACAGCAGCAGCCTCAAAGGCCCCAATCTGCCACTTTTCCAGGCCTCTGGGAAGCAGAAAAAAGCCGCTTCCCCTCGGCCTGCAAAGGGGTATCCGTGGGGCTTCATGCCCCAGGACACCCCGACAGCGGCAGGGAAAGAGAGAAAGGGGCCATTCAGCCCCTTTCTCTTTTGTATTGCTGGCACAACTGTGTAAAGGCTGCACCAGTGATACAAGCGGAGAAAGGAGCTTCATTTCAGAGCTCCTTCCGGCACTGCTGAAAGGGCCCCACAAGCGCCATCACGCCCGTGCAGCTCTGTTTAGAGGTGGTGCAGCCATGATGTTGTAATGGTGGCGCCCATGTGCTAGGGTTGTGGGGTGTCTGGAAAGGACCCTAGCATGAAGCGACGGTTTGGATACCACCATAGTTAAGAAAGTAATGGTGTAACAGTAGTGGTTGAATTGTTCAGGTATTTGACCATTTCCTCTGGGACTCAAGGTGGCAAACAAAAATTTAAAATGAGAAATAAATATTCATATTGCTAAAATTATACAAAAGTTAACATTTAATTTTTAAGTTGCCTTTAAAGTTATAATTTTTGAAAGTTATAGTCATAGTCTGCAGACTTCAAATCTGGAAACCAGGGTTTGAATTCCCACTCAGCTTGGCAGAGAAACCCATTGGGTTAACTTGGGCAAGCCACATTGGACTTTATCAGACAAGGGAAATTGGAAGTATAATCCAATGGCAATCCGAATACAATCATGGGGTTTCACGTTATTGCGTGATAGACTACCACACGCAATTTCGGGCAATGGCAAGCTATTTTCAGGCAATGGTAAGTCAGTTCGAAAGCAATTCAGATTCACGTAAATTCGCTGAACTAGCAAATTCACGTCAATGCTTTCTGGCCTCACTTTCTTTTCATTCAAAATTAAGAGAAATTCCTCCTGTGTGATAAACTACATTCAGTCAACCTCAGAGGAAGGTAATGGCAAACTCTTTCTGAACAAATCTTGCCAAGAAAAACCCATGATCTTAGGGTCACTATAAGTCAAAAATGGCTGGATTGCATGCACCAATGACAACAAGAAAGTTGTGTGAAATAGCAGACACAGATTAGCTCTTACTGAAGAGTGTTGTTATGTGAACAAAGTACCCTACAAGGCAAGAAAATATAACAGGTGACTCTGATAATCACTTGATACAAATTGGCTCAGTATGAACCAGCCCACTGAGAAGGCTATGACAAAATTGATTGAGGCAGTATTCTAGTGTAAAAATAGCTGGGCAAGTATCTCATAGGTTGTGTGAGTCAATTATTTCACAAGCAGACGTAAAGCCCTTTCTCACATTTCACTTTGTGTCTGTGGATGGGAGGGAACTTAACAACCATTATGCAATGAGTGAGCTTAAGGCCCTAGCAGCCATTGTGCCATTCATTGCAAAATGCAGGATCCAGTGCAACTACATTGGCTAGATTTATGGTAAGCCAAAAAAGGAAAAAGAAAAAGGAGGATCTGAGTCTTTTCCTACCCTTCTCTTTGATCTCCATAGCAAAGGTTCCTGTAAAAGAGAATGCATTAAAATGAAGCTACATCACTTGAGAAATGCTCAAACAAACAAGTTCTCCACTGCTCTTCCACAAAGCATTCAAAGTGCAGATGCTGGATGAAGGGGAAGCAGCAGTAATTGCCTGGCTCTTCTACTCTGTAGTGTAGATAAATAAGGGTGTTGTACACAAATGTGTTTTCATATTGAAGATGGAGCAAGCTTGTTTCCTGCAATTCCATAGAATAGGACTCAGAGCAATAGATTCAAACTAGAGGGAAAGAGATTCCAGCTCAACATTGGGAAGAACGTCCTGACTGTAAGAGCTCTTTGAAAGTGGAACATGTTCTGTCGAAGAGTGGTGGAGTCTCTTGGCTTTCTACAAGCAACTTAGACAGTCCTGTTTTATCCAGGTTCTGTTTGTTGAGAATAATTTTCTTTTGCTTTTGTGTTCTGTTGCTGAACTTATTTCTTTTAGCTCTTTAATATTAACTGTATATTAACATGGGCTGTGTTGTTACTTTTTAATATAAGCATAAGCCAGTTTTGTGATCAAGGCCTTGATATAGAAAGGCTGTGTATAATTACATACAATTACTAAATGAAGTAATAATTACAAAGCACAGGATTGCATTATTACTTTCTCTTTGCCCTGGTAAATCACCACTTCCTGGCTTTCAAAAATGTTATGAGAACAGATGGTTTGAGAAAATGATATATAGCATTGTGTCAATGTCAAAAATTTCCACATTTACTCTAAACTAAAGGCAATCTGTTTGAATGTTAAGTAGTTGGCCGTTCTTTCACTTTGAGTTCATTTTATGGTCCATAGCCAGACATTTTATGATGAAGGGACCTAATGGTTATCTGGGAGTGCCATTCCACCTATTGCATGCTCAGAGATAAGAAATGATGTGTGCTGACCCTAAGTTTCAACAAGCAGGAATACTTGATTCATCTGGTTCAGAAACCACTAGTCCATCATATCCTAATGTTATTTCCCTTGGTTTTTCTTCTCCTACCTATCCACCCACTTTTCTCCCACTGGTTTTTCTTTGCATCTATTTCATCCATCAGTGCTCCTACCACTTTCCCTTCTCCTTCCTGTATCTATTCTCTCTCATTATTTCTTGCTTTCTCCCTCTCTTGATTGTTTGAATAATTCTGGACCCTAAGGGTAGAAGCAGACAGTGTTGTCTAGAATCCTGCAAAGAAATAAAACCCTGAGGACTGTCTTCAACCTAGTTTCTTAGATTTAGACGCACATTTCAAAGGTTATTTTATAATGCTGACATGCTTGAGGTAACACAGATCACAATGTCTTAGAGCTATGGTGATTCTCTCTCTCACTCTCTCTCTCTCTCTCTCATTAGTGTAGACGGAACTTCAGATAAGTATGACTGAAGTCTTGACTGGATTTAATTTTTGTCTTGCTAGTGGCACTTCTACCTAATGCTAATTCTGCACAACATTTTCTATAGTTACTTTTAAAGGGAAGCAATTATCAATTATAGCCTTGATCACAATACTTAATTCTGCAGAGAGCTCAATAAAATATGCCTGTCTCTCAGCATGCTTCACTGTCAATAGTTCCAGCACGCAGAGAGGGCTTACTGAAACTTTCTTCCCTAGCCTGAGCTCTTCCCATTTGACCATTCACCATGGGAGTGAGATATTCAAGAGATTGTGTTTCTTTCAAGGTTAAAAATTAATTGAATGGCTTATGCTGAGAAGGCTTTTGAGTGGGTTATTGTTGCTAAATTCATCATTCTTCTTTAAAAAATAACTTTCCAAATTCTCATTTTTCAGTGCATATATCTTCATTGCATACCAGCCAAATGATCTAAGATGGCAAATAATCTAATGTAATTAAATCCAATTAATTACATTATTTGCCAACTTAGGTCATTCTACAAAATTCTGGATTTTGTATCCCATGCTTCACTGAGGTTTAAAATTAATTGATTTTTTAACATCAGCTGTCATGAGTAACTGTAAATTGACACAGTATCAGCTCAAGTTAATTTCCCTTCTTTCTAAAAAGGTGTTTGCTTTTAAATTTATCACAATTAAAAAAAACAGAATGGAAGGGAGGGAGGGAGGGAGGCTTTACATTTTAGTCATAAGTCCATCTGTTTTAAATGGTAATGACCTGCTGTACTTGAAAGATAAAGTTGTTTTCATTGGAATGCCCTCCATGTTTGTCTCCACATTTAAACTGCAACCCTCATCAAAGTCTGTTCAATGACCATGGCCCCATTCCCACTGGGCATATAAAGCGACATATTTCACTGCAATTCTGATCGGATCTTTTTTCTGAGTCGTAATTGAATCTGGTTCCTCATTCCCATTATGAAAGGGTACAAATGGACTCGGGATTTTTTGACCGATGTTCTAGTTCCCATTGAAATTTTCTCCCTTGTAATTTGAAGTAGACTTTTTTGCTCCCCGTTTCCATTGCCCTTCTGCAATCTCTTTTTTTAAAAGTAGCTGTCAATCTAGCAGCTAGGCACATGACGTCACAGTGTCGTCAGTTGCTTCAATGCATTTTGGCACGGGCTATTTTTGTTCCCCGTTCCCATGTGTGTCTTTCAAACCTGGTTTTTTTTTTAATCACTCAATCAATCGCTTGGGGGAGGGGGAAGCAAGCAGGCATGTTAAAAAAGAAAAAAACAATAGTTAAAAATGGTGTTCAATAGCTCTCCTACATGTCGATCTATGAATGTGGAGCGGGGGGGGGGGGGGGCAGGGGGGTGTAATGTGTTTACCACATTTGGAGGTCAATGTAGCAATTTGCTATGTCTGGACACTCGACAGAGCGCCTAGGCGATCGAAAGCTTACTTTTAAAAAATAAATAAATTTGTCTACACATGCATTCGCCTTACCCTCCTTCCCAGTCCACCGGGAGAAAGGCTATGTGAATGGGGGGGGGGGAGGGAATGGCGCCGGTAATGCAGAAAAAAGAACAAAGCGGGTGACACCCCCAGGCCAGCCCCTTGAGCACTGTTCTTCCCATCACCAAGTTCCCAAATCAGACACCCATGTCATTCCCATTCATTTACCCCAGATCGGACATGGGAGATGCAATAACAACCTCTGGAAAAGTGTAGTCAAATTAACCTGGATTCGACACCCCATCCCCCCCCACCCCAAATTTGAGTTTTCCCTGGAAAAATCGATTTACATGGGGATCAGATCCGAATTCCAATGGGAACGAAATCAGCGTAATGAGGATCAAATGTGTGTTCAAATGGGAACGATGCTCCCATAATCTGAGTCTTGATCTGCTTTATAAGCCAGTGGGAATGGGGCCTATGTCTTATCCTACCCGGAGAAGGCCTCAGATGAGGATGAAAACCTGGAGAGCCAAGGCAGAACAAGCCTTTTCCTACTTTTTTTGCAGCTGGTGTTATAGGTCTGAAACGGATGGCCTTGAAGCCGCCCCTTCTGAGGATGGATTGGGGCCATGGCAAACACACACCACAGTACCAATTCCCCTTGAACTTGGCAAAAAAAAAAGTGAATAAGATTGGAGAAAACAGCAGATGGGTGTCTGGGTTTTTCCCTGTTAGTGGGGTGGTGAATCTCATCCTAATCAAAGTACTTACCGCAGTCACCCAAACAGTCTCTGCTTCTTCGATATCTCATTTACATTTAGAAATTTAGGGCCAGATCATAGAAATCATTGAGAGATCCATGCGGTGTGGCCTTCTAGCATAGAGGTTTGATTGCTTTTGTTAAATATGTGTCCTGCTTTTTCACAAAATGCTGTCAAGGTAGCTTTTGTGCATTAAGACTCTGTGCAGTAGCATCCTTGGTGTAATGGAAGATCTGGCCCAGCTTGCATATTTTTTGAACTCTGTGCTTCTTTTCCAATCTCTTTATATGGTAATCAGAAGCATCTTGTAAGGAATGATGAGCTTGACACATTTAAACTCAAGGCTTTTTTAGCCTCTGCCATTCAGAGGATGAATTGTTCCATTTCTCACAAAAGGGATGTCATTAATTCAGGTGTCTACATAATAAATGTGTCTTCAATTGATACATTTTGGGTGTCATTCACATCCATATCTTTCCATCTTATGTTATTGTAGCATAAACTGTCACAGACTGCAGCCAGTTCAAAAAAATAATTATCCAAACTGTAATTAAATTAATTGACCAAGAAAGCTATTTGTGGAGATAATTAAAAATAACAGATGTTTTGATGTATTTATATTGTAAAACACATTGATATATAATATTTATTCTCACTACACAGCCAGCCACACAGCAAGGCAACCAAGAAACCCAAAATGAACTACAGACAATAAATATTTATCATGCACTTTTTCTTCTTAATTGTCTCTCTGTTTGGATTGTGTGCGTGGTCTCTGAGTTTTCTTTCTTCTTTTCTATACTAAAATATCAATAAGCAGAATTGTGAAATAATACTGTAGGTCTATTTAATGTTCAAAATACACAGCAAATTTAAAACAACTATATAAACTTTTTTGTAGTTTTTTTGGGCTATGAGGCCATATTCTGAAAAAAAAATTATTCTTGACATTTCACCAGCAGTTGTAGCTGGCATCTTGAAGCAACTATACTGGGTTCTGCAGGCTAACGGTTACTCCAGCTAAAACATAAGAAGCCCTGCTAGACCTAGAAAAACCCACAGGAGTGAAGACAAACAACTACCCAAAGGGAAGGTATTTTTACCATACATCAAAGGAGTCACAGACAAAATAGGGAAACTGGTGAGGAAACGCAACCTCCAGACAATCTACAAACCGACCAAGAAAACCCAGCAAGTGCTGCACTCAGTAAAGGGAAGGAGAGACCCTCTTATGGGCCCAGTGCTATTCAGCATCTTTATGAATGACTTGGAGGACAAAATTGGGGGCATACTTATCAAATTTGCAGATGACACCAAATTAGGGGGAGTAGCTAATACCCCTGAGGACAGGATCAAAATTCAAAATGACCTGAATAGACTAGAAAGCTGGGCCAATGCTAACAAAATGAATTTCAGCACGGAGAAATGTAAGGTACTGCACTTAGGGTGGAAAAATGAAATGCACAGATATAGGGAAACACCTGGCTGAATTAAACTATGTGTGAAAGGGATCTAGGAGTCCAAGTAGACCACAAGTTGAACATGAGTCAACAGTGCGATGCGGCAGCTAAAACGGCCAATGTGATTTTAGGCTTCATCAATAGAAGTATAGTGTCTAAATCAAGGAAAGTAATAGTGCCACTCTATTCTGCTTCGGTCAGGCCTCACCTGGAATACTGTGTCCAGTTCTGGGCACCACAATTTAAAAAGGATGTGGAGAAACGAGCGTGTCCAAAGGAGGGCGACTAAAATGGTGAAGGGTCTGGAAACCATGCCCTATGAGGAATGACTTAGGGAGCTGGGTATGTTTAGCCTGGAGAAGAGAAGGTTAAGAGGTGATATGATAGCCCTGTTTAAATATTTGAAGGAATGTCATATTGAGGAGGGAGCCAGCTTATTTCCTGATGCTCCAGAGACTAGAATGTAGAATAATGGATGCAAACTGCAGGAAAAGAGGTTCCACCACAACATTAGGAGGAACTTCCTAACAGTAAGGGCTGTTTGACAGTGGAACAAATTTCCTCAGAGTGTGGTGGAGTCTCCTTCCTTAGAAGTCTTCGGAGGCTGGATGGCCATCTGTCGGGGATGCTTTGATTTAGATTTCCTGCATGGCAGGGGGTTGGACTGGATGGCCCTTGTGGTATCTTCCAACTCTATGATTCTATGATCCTTAGGTGATGCAGGGGTTTACTAGTTATTTCCAGTGGGACAATGGATTCTATAAACAGAGAAATGGGTTAGCAATGGGAAGCCCTCTAAGCCCTGTGATAGCAAACTTTTACATGGAACACTTTGAAAAGCAAGCCCTGGAAACGGCACCGAAAAAGCCCACAACTTGATTCCGATACATGGATGACACTTTCACCATCTGAAGCCATGGAGAAGAAGATCTGGCTGTGTTCCTGAACCATCTGAACAACATCCACTCCAACATCCAATTCACTAAAGAAAAAGAAAAGGAAGGAACACTGCCATTTTTGGATGTCCTAGTCATCCGCAAACTGAACCAACCTTTGGGTCACACAATATACAAAAAACCTACACATACAGACAGATACCTGCACAAGAACTCCAACCATCACCCAGGACAAAAAAGAAGCACAATCAAAACACTGGTAGACCGGGCAAAATGCATCTGTGAACCCCACTTCTTGAAAGATGAACTGAAGCACCTGGACCGGGCTCTACAGGCTAATGGTTATTCCAGCTCAGACATCAGAAGGGCTGTCAGGCCCAGGAAAACCCAGATGAGGGAAGACAAGCAGTCACCCAAAGGGAAGGTATTTTTTACCATACATCAAAGTAGTCACAGACAGAATAGCCAAAGTGGTGAGGAAGCACAAACTTCAAATGGTTTACAAACCGACGAAGAAAGTCCAGCAAATGCTTCGCTCAGCCAAGGACCAGAGAGACCCTCTCACAGCTGCAGGAGTTTACTGCATACCATGCAGCTGCGGACAAGTCTACATAGGGACCACCAAATGCAGTGTCCAAACACAAATCAAGGAACACGAGAGACACTGCAGACTGGGTCAGCCAGAAAAATCAGCAGTAGCAGAACATGTTAAAACCAACCTGGGCATAAAATATTGTTTGAAAACACTGAAATTCTGGACCATGCTACAACCACTACCATGTCAGGATGAATAGGGAAGCCATTGAAATCCACAGACACCTGGATAATTTCAACAGAAAAGAGGAAACCCTTAAAGTAAACAAGGTTTGGCTACAGCAAGATCAAGACTCAATAAATGCAAATAAGAAATCTCCCAGGATCAGGGGTTTCCCAGCAGAAAATGAGTACTAATCATCCAGACACTAATCCTCTTTTGCAGACCCTCCTACCCTGAGACCTGCCATTAGCAACAGAACAATACACATGCAAATCACTCCTGCCTTTCCAGGTCACACAATATATATACCCAACTCCTTTCCAGGCAAGCATTCTCTGAAGATGCTAGCCACAGATGCTGACGAAACGTCAGGAAGAAACTCTTCTAGAACATGGTCACATAGCCTGAAAAGCCCACAAAAATCTATGGATGCCAGCCATGAAAGCCTTTGGCTTCACATTAAGGGGGATTTGTGCTGGCCCCCCTTGAATTTGCGATGGGAAAAAACAGTGCAAGTGTGAACTACCCCTATTTAAACCAGTTTCAAAACTGGTTTATGAAGTAGTGTGAATGACCCCACCCACAGTATTCCCACCATCTACTAAACAGGTGGCCTAATTTTTTAAAAGTTATAAGATTAGTCTGACAAGATTTCTTATTGCCAAACCCATGCTGACTCTTATTAATTACTGCATTATTATCAAGTTATCTGAATATGGACTCCTGTATAATCCATTTTAATATCATTTCTGATATTGAAGACAGGCTGACTGGTCTGTAGTTTCCAGGAGATATATCGTGT
The DNA here is from genome assembly GCF_019175285.1 of Sceloporus undulatus. NCBI lineage: Eukaryota > Metazoa > Chordata > Lepidosauria > Squamata > Phrynosomatidae > Sceloporus > Sceloporus undulatus. The sequence goes on from NC_056525.1 coordinate 51,800,452, forward strand.
TTGTGTGTGTGTGTGTGTGTGTGTGTGTGTGTGTGTGTGCATTTAACAAAAGAGGAATAATGTTTGCCCTCTCCAGTCTTCTTACACATCACCTAGTCTTTATTTTTTTAAAATGAATGCAAGTGATTCAGAGAGTATACCAGCAAGTTCCTTCAGTACTCTGGAATACAGTTCATCTGGCTCTGCAGATCTGAGTACTGAAGGAATTTGCTGATCTACTCCCTGAACCACTTCCCATCATTCTCGAGAAATCTTGGAGAACTGAATTGCATTAGTTAGCAGACAACATACTCTACATCCATTTATTAGTCTTAATTAGAATAGACTCATTAATCAATGGGGACTCAATGAGATAACTTCCATTGATTCATTGGGGTTACTCTACTGGATTTAAGCCCATGTTTTAAGAATGGATGAGAATTTTGTTTGAGTTTAGTTTGGATCAGGATTAACCAAAATTAACAAAAATTGTATGTTTGAAAAGGTGAAACTGACAGATTTCTCTATTCCAGTCATGTTTGCTTATTTCTCAGGCATGCCAAACTATGGCACGTTATAGACGGGCCTTTAATACGCCCCCGTCACATGCTAGGGGTTGGCCAGGGACCTAGCGTCTACACTCGCCTCACCCCTAGCACGTGACAAGGGCGTAAAGATGGCGGCACCCTATACACACAGGCGCCACCATCTTTATGTGCTGGATGCGTTGCGTCCACACGTGTCGCCCCAGAAATGACGCCCCTTGCGCTTTGCGGTGCCTCTTCCGGGGCCTCAGAAGGAGCACGATTTCCACGCTCCTTCTCAGCAGCGTCTGGGAGCCGCGCCGTTTAAAGGCTGTGGCTCCTGGACAGTGCAAGCGGCAGCGGCAGCAGACCGCCGCAATCCGGCGGTCTGTAACGCGCCTATGATTGCTTATTTCTATATAGGAAAGCTCTGTTACTGTATGGTTTTGTATTTTTTTATATTATTTTAAATAAATTCTTGCGAGCTTCCATAGCTACTGTGTTTTATTTGAAGGACAATATTTATGTCATGGAACCAGTGAGTCATAGTGGTCTGAATGTTGGACTATGACTTTGGAGACCAGGATCCAATTCCCAGCTCAGCCATGAAACCCACTGGGTGTCCTTCAGCAAGTCCATACTCTCAGCCTCAGGGGAAGGCAATGGCAAACCTCCTCTTAGCAAATCTTGCCAAGAAAATCCCATGATAGGTTCACCTTAGGGTTAGCATAAGTAGGAAAAACTTAAAGGCATACAACAACAATATATGTCATGAGAAATTTATATTGTCAAGAACAGAGTAAGCTGTTCTCTCCACCACCAAAATGGGGGCAGGGGGAAGGAGGGAGAGATTCCTGGCAAGAGGAAATTCATTTTAAAGTGAAAAAAGTGTGACATTTGATTTAATTTTAATCTAAACGTGTTATTCTTGTAGACACCTTAATGAGAATTAAACCAAGTTTTTGAAATCAGTGCATATCACCTCTTAAAACTGAAGCTGAAATTCATAAGATGGAGACCCCTTTGATCCTTTACAAGCAAGGGAAATTATTTAGGACATTATCCTTATATCTTCAGGCTGGAAAAAAATTCCTCTGGGAGGTTTTTTGATTTATTTGCTACAAGAGAAAGACAGATTGTCTTCGAATCGCCTTCTTTCATGCTTGCTCTTGATTTCCTGAGATCTGAGTCACCATCAGGTCACCATAAAAGTGATCTTGAAATTGGTTATCCCAAACTTCACTCAGCAGGCGACTTCTGTGTTAGTCTTCAAAGTCTTTATAGAAAGGAATTGACATCTTGACCACCTGCTCCTATGTGTCATTCCTATACCATAGAAAAATTTAATGCCATACAGAAAGCTGACCACTGTAGGCCAGAAAAAAATAGCAGACTTTAGGCCTGCCTGCTGCTGAAAAGCTAGGAAGTAACCAAGCAGAAATAGTGAATATTTAATTAAATACTTTCCCAAATAATAATGGTGCAATTATATTGCATTCTAACTGTAATTTAACAGGGATAACTTAACTGCTTTTACAGTATAACTGCAGTGTTTGGTTACTTTGCATAATTCTAGGGGTGTAGCCTCAAAATGGAGGAGGAAAATCTTACACAATTCAAGGACTGGTTCACATTGTTCATTGTGCTGCTACCACTACTGCTGAAGTGTGCTTTTTACTACACAGCAATGGCATGTAGTATTTAAAAGGGGGGAAGGGTTGGTAATAAAAGAAATAATCTTGATGACTTTTGAGAAATGATAAATTACTTTTAAAAACTGTAATATTAAATAACTCCTTTTAGTAGGTCTTGGATTAGAAACCATAGCTAATTACTTTTTAAAACATATCTGGGCAAGGTTTAAGTATTTTGGGGGGGGGGGGGGTATTTTCAGTTTTATATACCAAAGATCTACCACTGCACCTGTCCCCCAAATCAACAAATTAAAAACAAAATCAGAAATGGCCAGAAATTCTGGTTTTATTTTATAAAGATTTGACAGGGTTTTTGTTTTTTGTTTGTTTTTTGTGGGAAGGGGGGTTTCCTGTATCCCATTTTCCATAGGTATCAGATGCTTCCAGGAGTTGAAAATGGCATCTTTTGTCAAAAAAATCAGTGGAAGAGAAACTAAGGGCACATTGCCGTTTTGAAAATAACTTTTCAAAGTTTTCATACTCCAGTTCCCATACACATCAAACAGTAAGCTATAGGTAAGGTGAGAAAGCTGGATAGGAGAACAAGAAAAGCATAGGTAGCCCTCCTGTTAAGAGTTTTCCCCTCCTTTTGGCAATGCAGAATCTGCAAGGAAGTTTTGCAGTGATATATAAAGCCGCCTGACTTATCAGGCTGGACTTGTTGCTACTGTGAGGGGAGAAAGGCTGCTGGCTGAGGCTCCTGGCCAAGCAGAGCTACAGCAGACACCGCAACAGGCTAGCCATGCTGGGATTGGCTGCTGGGACCAGAAGGGGCAACACTTCCTGCCCGGCATTGCGACTACAGTTCCCAGTGGGTGCCGGGGGAGGGGGGGAAGTGCCATCTGATTGGGGGACAACTGGGGCCGCCAATGCCTCCAATTAATCGGGGAGCCAGAGGGGTGGAACCTCCACCCCTACCAGCTCCTGATTGGTCTATGGCCCCATCTAAAACCTGCTAGGAGGCCATGCTTAGAGATGGACTGATGACAATTTTTGCAATTCAGGACTTATTCTGTGCAAAATTTGCACATGGTAGTTTTGCCCAGAAACAGCATTATCTACTCAGAAAAGTAATATTTTTATATTATTTTCTGTATGGAAAAAGTTGTTTTCTATGCAAATCAATCATTTTCAAATTTTATGCAGATGATCAGAAAATCCTGTATGATCATTCTGTACTATGTAGCACTGTAGTGGACTCCACCCACACCTCTCCCCCAATCCTCCACCCCAGCCAACTAGATAACAGGGTACTCCATCAGTGAGCAGGTAAGGGGACGTAGGCAAGGGGGGGGAGTGGCTTTGGTCCATAAAGATAATCTTGCTTTGGCCAGGATACCTATCCAGAAGATGGATCACATTTAAAAGAGAATGCCATAATTACTAAAGGTCAGCAAGGGGTTCTGCAATACAAGTCATACCAGATTAATTTGATCTCTTTTTTGGATAAAAGTACCAGCTTGACAGATGAAGGGAATGCGGTAGATACAGCATACAGTATCTTAATTTCAGTAAGACTTTTTACAAAGTCCCCCATGATATTCTTGAAAACAAGATAATAAAATGTAGGGTAGACAATAAAACTGTCAAGTGGATTAGTAATTGGTTCACCGACTAAAACCAAAGGGTGCTCAGCAGTGGATGCTCTTCATCTTGAAGAGAAGTGACCAGTGGGGTGCCACATAGTTCTGTCCTGGCCCAGTGCTATTCAACATCTTTATCATTGACTTCAATGAAAGAATACGGGGCATGCTTATCAAATTTGGAGATGACACCAAATTAGGAGGAATAGCAAATATCCCAGAGGACAGGATGAAAATTCAAAATGACCTTAATAGATTAGAAAGCTGGGCCAAAGCTAACAAAATAAGTTTGAACATGAAGAAATGGAAGGTACTCCACTTAGGGCAAAAAATAAAATAAAATGCATAGATATAGGATGAGGGACACCTGCCTTAACAAGACTATGTGTGAAAGGTATCTATGAGTCCTTGAACATGGGTCAACAGTGTGATGGAGCAGCTAAAAAGGCCAATATGATTCTAGGCTGCATCAATAGACATATAGTGTCTAGACTGAGGGAAGTAATAGTGCCAATCTATTCTGGTTTGGTCAGGCCTCACCTGGAATACTGTGTCCAGTTCTGGGCACCACAATTCAAAAAGGATGTGGAGAAACTGGAGAGTGTCTGAAGGAGAGTGACCAAAATGATGAAGGGTCTGGAAACCATTCCCTATGAGGAAAGACTTAGGAAGCTGGGGATGTTCAGCCTTGAGAAGAGATGGTTAAGAAATAAGATGATAGCCATGTTTAGGTATTTGAAGGAATGTCATAATGAGAATGGAGGAAGCTTGTTTTTCTGCTGCTTCAGAGAGGACATGGAGCAATGGATGCAAACTGCAGGAAAAGAGATTCCACCTAAACATTAGGAGGAACGTCTTGACAGTGAGAGCTGTTCAACAGTGGAACACACTCCTTTGGAGTGTGGTGGACTCTCCTTCTTTGGAGTTTTTTAAACAGGGGCTGGATGGCCATCTGTCGGGGATGTTTTGATGTTTGTGTTCCTGCATGGCAGGAGGGATAGCCCTTGTGGTCTCTTCTAACTCTTTGATTCTATGATTATAGTCTATGAATTCAGTTTATTAGTCTCATGATCCGAGTCTGCTAGGTGAAGGAAAGAAATAGGTACTTTCCCCAGAGCTATGAAGTTTGTGAAGTCACCCACAATGGTCCAGTTGTTTCTACTATAACCACCATGGAATTTGAGATTGGAATTTTTCATTTTAGAGACTATGTCAAAACTAAACATGAAAGGGTACATCCAAAAGAATCTGCTTGTTTTGCTCTCCTGCTACAGTGTAACATTCACAGTTATTTTCAGAAACATCTTTTGTCATCTCAGTGTTTCCTACTTTCGGGTCTCTCCTTTTCAATACACATTTTCTCTTTCCCCCACTGAGTGTAGGAGCACAGCATGCTTCATATGTAATAACACCCATAATCTATTTCTATTGAGAAAAATCTTTTGGGTGAATGCTAGCAATCTCTTTTGTTCATCATTCGACTTAACCTCACATAATTGCTGCTGCCACATGTCTAAAGGTGGAGATGGTTGTTTCAAGTATTGATTGAAGATTTTTTTTAAAAAAAGGAATGAACCTTGTAACTTGAAAGAAGTCAAAGTGCAGACCATCTATTTAAAAGTACACTGAGGTCTCTGAATATTAAAAAAAAAGTAGTTGCAACAGATAATATTCACTCAAAGTTTTGTGGGTTTTTCCTTGCCTTTTTATATTTTAAAGGATATGTGAAACCAAGTTATATGAAACCAAGAAAAAGCCATTTACTTAGTTGTTGGAGAACATTTTAGTTTGTGGGAAGAGCAAATAGTTCAAGAGAAGGGTGTCAAAGTACTAGCTTCACTGTTTGTCTGTTTGGGCCGACAATATCTTCCAAAAACAATTAAGCTATTGTGCACATTTTCCTTTTCACTTGCAGCATGTAATTAATTATGGAGGAGAGGGAGGGGGAGGAAGAAATAGAGTCGGTCAGAATTCTTTTATAAAACCCATACGCATCTCAAGATCAGCCAAAACATCCATGTGTGGGAATCATCAATTGTTTTTAAGGTAGAAAGAGTTCCTGGGTATGAGGAAGAATTTAAGAAGCAAAGGCTGCCACCCGACTCATCGGGCAGGCAGCATTGCCGCCAGGGACCTGGCGCCACGGAGGAATGGTGTGCCCCAGCATGCTTTGCTGGGGCATACTGGCCTCCAATTGGCCGGCTGAGGGGGGAAAAGGAGGGACTTCCGCCTCCTGAGCAATGCTCTAGGAGGTGGATAGTCCCTCTCTACGGTCGCCCCAGTCCTCCAGGGCAGCCGATTGGCTGGCTGCTTCTGGGGGCAGGGAAACTCCCCTCTCGGCCCCCACCTTTGGAATAGGCCCATATATAGGCCATGCGGCGTTCTGCTCGGCACCATTTCTACTTGGCTCTGCTGCTGAGCAGAGCCGAGTTTTGGGGAGGCGAGCACAAGGGGCTTGCCCCCTCCTCCCCACTTTGGTATTAGGGCCCTGCGGCCCTGCACAAGACAGGTGGGGGCTTCCTTCCCCTCCCCCACCCTTACTGCAGTCTTGGGGGATAGAGAGCTGCGGCAGCTGCCATTTTGGGCTGGGCTCCCTGCCATGGGGCCCAGCTAGTGAGTAGTTTCGGCTGTTTTCCCTCCCCTCCTGTATTTGGATAGGGCTTTTGGTTTTGGAGAGTGTGTGGCTTGCCCAAGGACCCCTGTGTTGGGCTTGCTTGCTGTTCTCCGTTCAAAAAAAATTTCAGCCTGGTCACACTCTCTCAGCCACCTGTTTTGTTATTTGCTCTTTCTAACTGGCAGTTGCTGACTGTTTATTCATCATGCCCAACAAAGTGGGGCGCAAAAAGACATCCTTGGCACTAGCTACGCAAATTATGTCTGGTCAATCTGGGGGACTTCAGCGTATGCAGGTCTTGAATTTTAATGCCACTTCCTCCTCTGATACTACATTGGGCTCAAGTTCCAGAATAGTTTCTACATCAGGATCTTCACGTGTTGGGCCATTGCCAGCTGTTCATTGTTTGTCTCAATCGGAAATGTCAGAGCTGTTACGTTCCATTGCTGAGCTGATTGCAAAAGCCACTTCACCTTGCCAGCTAAGTGATCCAGAATCTCCTTCACTTCCAACAGTTGCCAGATCTCCTGGAGCCTCATCTTCCAGCCAAGTACCTTCAGCAGATCGTGACAAGACCCATGTAGAAGCGAAGCATTCTGTTGTCTTGTCGTCATCCAGTTCAACGTCGTCGTCATCTTCCAGTTCGGACAGCAGGCGTTCGGCAATGTTGATGGTGACAACAGACGTAAACGGCGCAAGAAAGGTCACAGAGCCAAGAAAAGATACCGATGGGCTCGATCCTCACAAGGTGCTCAAGATGCTTTCAATGCTGTTAACTCACCTTTACCTTCTGGCAGAGATCGCTTTTGGGTTAAGCATGCCTTGGCCCCAGGCCTGCCGCGCTGGGCCATCAAGCGTCGTAACTGGCGACCCGGTCTTCAGCGGGTTTGGGTCGACCAGGAAGCACAAGGGTTTCCAGTTTGCGCACCTGGACAGCGCCCTCCTGGCTCTCATCTACCTCACAAAACCAGGAAGCTGATTCTCAGAGGCTGTTTCGTTGACGTCTTTGGTTTGGTCAAGTAGCTTTGTCGGTTACCTTGTCCAAGGGAAAAAAGAAGGCCCCCTCTTCCCCTCCAGTTGACCACAATTTTGACAATTGGCTGGAAGGTTTCACCGTTTTTAGGGCTGTGGTTTCCATGGCCTTTCCTGAACGGGCTTGGCAGCTCGACAGCCATTTGCTGCATGTCCTTAAGACCAGAGAGTTCACCGGCAAGGCAGCAGCCATCGCTTACGATGTGGCGTTCCGCCAGCATGCTTCCCAGAATTCTAGAGAGCGATGGGATCACCTTCATTCTGAAATTTGGCTATTGGAAGTTGGAACTCAAGCCGTGCCGCCTGCATCTTCCACTTGCTGTGGTCCTTCCGATAGTCTGGGCCTTGTTTGCTGAGATTTCAATGTTGGCAAGTGTTTTCGCATGCAGTGCAAATTTGATCACCTTTGTGCCTCTTGCAGAGGTCCTCATGCTAGGCTGTCCTGCCCTTTAACCCTTCCCAAATCTCTGGCCTCGCAGATTCCTTGCTCTGCCTTTCTGCACAGCGGGGATCTGGCCCTGCTCCTAAAGAGCCATGCTTGAGCTGTGGTTGGTTCACCTGGTTCGTGTGGGTGCTCCTATCCCTTACTTTTCTCATGGCATGTTTGATCACTGGATCTTTGTACTGTTTTGTTTGCTGTTTTGCACATTGTTCAGTTCTTTCACTTTCAGGTTTGGACCGAGCACTATCATTGCGGTTTTAGGCTGAGCCGCTGCCAGGTGGATGACTGCGATTACTGGTTTCCACTCTGATGGCATTGAGGTTGAACCTGGCTTTTCATTGGTGGACATTGTGCATTTCTTCAGTGTGCATCCACTAGGCTGAACACATTGATATGTTTGCAGCTTCAGCCAATTTGGATTTAATTTTTTTTGCATGGGTCAGGCCGGCTTGGCAGCTTCTCTGAACCCAGTTGGTGTTGTGTTTGAGGTAGAGTTGGTGGTGGCGTTCCTTCAGAATGGTCTTTGTGGTGGCTGCAGAGGTTCTGGATCGGGTAGGCATGATCTAGAAGGTTGCATAGCACTGTATCAGGAGTCCGTATGGGACACAGGAGCGATGAGGGCATACATTGTGGTCATTGCGGGAGCCATAACGTGACACCACTTCCCGGTGACTAGGGGCTTTAGTTAAATGCAATCTGCGGGTTGCATGAATACGAGAGGGTGTTAATCTAGCCCCTAGTTCATCCCGATGCCTTGCTTTATATGACATGCCATTTATCCTACAACGGCAGGTTGTAAGATGATCCAGAACTCATGCTTTTAGCCAACCCTACCTTTTGCTGATGCGTGCATTAATAAAGTTGTGGCCTTTCCTCCACATGCGGCTTTGCGTTTTATTGTGGCGACACCCTCACAGGCAACTGTTGTACCAATATATTTGTATATGGCCAATTGGCTCACCAGCAGTCATCCCCCCACTTTTTTTCATAACTGAGGCACAAAATACTTGGGCAAACCTTCCAGGGCAATGATTTCTATAGAATGAAGTGGTTCTCATTGAATTAGGAAGCCAGAAGGATGTAAGAGATATAGAGATAGATCAATCCACAAACTCTGGCAGTCTCATCAATCCTTTATTTATTTATTTATTTGGATTTATACCCCACCTTTCTTTCAAAATGATGTTCAAGTAGTCTGGATGGGGGACATCTAGTCATGTACAGTCAGCCCTGGGCACCACAATTCAAAAAAGACATTGAGAAACTGGAGCGTGTCCAAAGGAGGGCGACTAAAATGGTGAAGGGTCTGGAAACCATGCCCTATGATGACCGCCTTAGGGAGCTGGGGATGTTTAGCCTGGAGAAAAGAAGATTAAGAGGTGATATGATAGCCCTGTTTAAATATTTGAAAGGATGTCATGTTGAGGAGGGAGCCTACGATGTACTGGGCATTTGAACATCAGGAGGCACAATCATTGAAGGACCTGAAACTTAACAATTCCTTCTTTTTTGTTAAGGTGACTATAATGGCTTTACCCATCAAATCACATGGGTTTTTCATCTCTCATTTTCCAGAGTTCTCTGTTTTATCATTAAAACACATTTTCACATCAGTTTTGTCTACAGTCTTGCAGTGTGTATGGCAAAATATTTTTTTAGCAGTCATTCAATCTGGAAAAAACAAAATCTCTCAGTGTCTTCAATGTTTCAAGGCTGGTTGCCCAGCCTGCCAACCTCCCTCCGTCCCTGTCTATTTATTGTAGTACTTTCAACTTTTGCTTCCAGCTTCTATTTTAGGCCCTGTTAATGGTTTTGGGTAGAGAGGTGTCAGTGAAAAGGGGATGGGATGACATTTAATATGGTGCATTATCTCAGGCCTGTCATAACTGTGCTACAGAGGAAAGTGTCAAAGTGTTAATTTCAGAAATAAGTAAGTTATCCACAAAATGCACCCTTTCTTTTGTGTGTGTGTGTGTGTGTATGCACATGCTCATTATTATTATTTTTTCCATTTAGTTTCTTTCTTTTCCCTCATTTTGGAAAGGATCCAGTGTTAGAGCTTTTCAAGAACTGTTTTATTGTATTCTGCATAAAGACAGATGTTAGTTTGGCAATTGTGTACTTTTTGTCATATGCTCCTCTATTAATAAGGCAAATTAACTGTGAGCTCTTACCACTCTTTGAAACTGCTGAAAAGCAGGATATAGTTTTATACAAGATTGGTTGTGGCAAATTGTTAAAACCTGGGTAACAATAGAAATCTTTAACCCTGAATAAATTAAAGCAAATCATAAAAGCTGCTTATTTAAAGAATAAGAACTTGGGATTTCATTTCTGTCTCTTCCTTTATGAAAAACGTATTAAAGCAAATAAAACTATGTGAAACTGATGACAAATTTGTCTTTGGATTTGTTTCAATGAGGAGTAGGAAAAGGAAGATTTATTTGGAAGTATGTTTAGACTGCTTAGCAGGACTTATTTATCCACACACATACACTGGATCATGTTCCAATTAAGATATCCCCTTATCTTTTACTTTTAGAATCTGTACAGCATCTCTACCAAAATATACATGAATGTGTTTAAAAATGGAACTGCTTTGATTATATGGCCCAAAACACACAAGGACTAGCCAAAAACCTTTAGCTAATACCTATGCTGAATTCTATTTTTTAAATTCCAACACTAAGTGTGTCAAGATTAACGAATAAACTATTGGATCACAACTGAATACTCCCCAGGCAAGATTCTACCTTTCCTAATACATCATCCCAAAATTAGAAAACAATGCATTAAAGGCAGGGAAAGCCATTGATAGGAAATGTCACAACTGGGGCAAGGGTGATGAACTTAATGCTTATGTGATGTTCTATAGTGGATGCTTGTCTGAGATATTACTATCTTTTGTGAAGTCGAAGGCTTTCATGGCTGGCATCCATAGTTTTTTGTGGGTTTTATGGGCTATGTGGCCATGTTCTAGAAGAATTTCTTCCTGACATTTTGCCAGCATCTGAAATATCTCTGAAGATGCCAACCACAGAAGCTGGCGAAACATCAGGAAGAAACTCTTTTAGAACATGGCCACATAGCCCGAAAAACCCACAAAAAATTACTAGCTTTTGTTAAACCAAGTATTGAGTAATGACTGTTGCATAGAAAGGACCACCCTTTGTTTGAAAAAAGTCCTTTCTTTTAGAGATCTTGCTAATGTCAGGCTCATTTTTCCCACCTGAGATGCATTTAAAAGGAATCCAAATTCAAAGGTAGTCCTTTGAACCCAGAGTTTCAGCTTCCTGACTCCTCCTGCTGAAATCACTGCCTAGCCTAAGCCTTTATCCTTTTATCTGAAACCACTCTTACAGACCCCGAGAATCTAGAATTTCAGTCAGAGAATTTTGTTAGTCCATTCTCTTTCTCAAAGTTCTTGTTCTGACACAAAGGACCATGGGTAGCTTGTGCTCCTTCTCCTTGCACTGTACTCCCTAGCTTTTCAGATGTTGAATGGGAACAAGGAGAATTAACTTCTGACATCTCTTAAATCTATATTTCCAGTTGCAGCTCCACAAAACCGCCCTCCCCTATGTGTGTGTTAGGAGAAGTATCATATTGTACTTACTTTTGAACTTTTTTTCTTTCTCTCCTCTCTCTCTCATCTCAACAACCTCTACAGCATCACATTGCTTCATTCCAGATCCTCACAGCTTTATCAGCTGGCTCCTCCTGAGTTAGTATCTCCATAACCTAAAGCAACCATGTTCTATTTTGAATAAATTGCCATTCATGAAGCTCTGCCATAATAGTCATGATTCCCCAGTGCAGTGATTGTGTGTATCTTCATTTCTATGCGTTCAGTAAAATTCCCATTTTAGAGAGCTCTATGTCAACATAGTTTATTGAGTCTTATTTGTTTAAATGTGCTCTAAGGCAAGGACACAAATCCCACATAGACTCAGAACACAAAAAAACTTCATGTGCTATGAGGCCATACCTGGCAACACTATCTACCTGAGAATGCTCTTAATGCTTTCTTTGTATATGAGTGATAGGCACCTCTGGTCCTTGAGCTATGGAACCCTCAATCTAATTTTACTTAGACTGCTTTGAAGAGCCTTCTATAAGCAATCAGTTCAAACCACATTTTAAAAAAATGTCATTGGTATGAGCAATGTATGCACATGAATTATGGAAACTTTATCTAGACTAGTCATTTAGATATCATTCCCCCCAATTAAGGAAATTCATTCCTAGCCAAAAAAAAAAAAAAAGAGGGACCAAAAAGGACAGAGACTTGCATAAAATGTCCAAGCAATTATACTGATGCATTTTATATAGATGTAAATTTAGAAAGAATTACTCAGCTTTAAATGGAAATACAATCCATCTCATCATGTGAGTAGATGACCTGTGAGCCTGATTGTCCAGTCGGTTCACCAGGTTGTAAATGATAATGGAGAATTTCAAGGCCCTTGCCTGCTCGTTCTCTTCTTCATGCCTCTATCTTATAACTGGAATTGGACAGGACAGTACAAATGTTGCTATCAAAAAGAGGACCATTCTCTGTCTACCTGGATCTAAGAGATGAAATTTTCCTTGTTAGAAAATGAAAGACTCTAAAATGCTGTCTCCAGAGTTCTAACTCCTTTAGCTTAGTGGCCTGGCCCTAACCTTGGACAGAGTAAGACTGTCATGTCAGACAACAGATATTTATTGGACATGAGGTGGTGGGAAGGGGTTGGGAGACAGAGCTATTTGTACTGGGTAGCTCGTCCTGTGACCCATAAGGGCAACAAATATTATCTTCCCAATATAGCTGAAGTTAAGTTCAACTGTTATACTTGCCTCAGGAAGCAAAATGTCTTGGGCCAATCCTCTTAGGCTGCTCTCCTGCCTAAACTCACTTTGGATTAGAGTGACTGGGATGTATTCCTGAGTAAATATGAATAGTCGTGGTCTGCTTTTTTTCTAAAACAGAATGATACAGTGGAAAAAGTTCAAATATTGGAAAACCCTTCAGGACCATGTGTATATTTAAGATCCATTACTGTATAAAGATTTTTGCAGAACAAGAATCTCTCCTTGGGTAACCAGGAGCCACAGGAGACATTTAAAACTTCATTTCAATAGCATATTAAAAACAAAACAAAAACAAACCCTCTTCTCTTCTAATATTTCTGTGTCTACCTGAAGATAAGGACTATTTCCTGAATAAAAAGTGCCCAGCCACAGAATGACTGCCCGCCACATCATGTATTAGCCCACCACTCTATCCTCGTATTTTTATTGTGTTTTTAATAGATATTTTTAAAATTGTAACATGTTTAATTCTGTTTTAAGGCGGGGGGATTTGGGACATAATTTTGTAAATGTGGATTTTAATGTGTTGTGAGCCGCTTTGATTGTCTCGTCACAGAAAAGCGGGATACAAATAAAAGTTTTATTTTATTATTATTTTATTTATATGTAAAATGGAGATTTTCAGCATGATTTTGTGTATATCTGAATTCCTAATTTTTCTTCCTGGTTGATTATCTAATCAGAATTAAAATCCACTGGTTTCATAAAGGTTTATTCCCAGGTAAGTGTCTACAGGTTAGCAGCCACTTAAAAAGCATTTAATTTTAATGGTCAGCTGGTATCAGTTGTCTGAACTTAGTGCTTCACATTTATAAGAGGTGCAGTAACATCCTAAGCATATTTATTGTGAGTTAAACCCCTATTCTCATAAGACCATATATATATGACATATGTATATGTATGTGACATATTTTAAAAACGCAGCAGTAAATCTTTCTCTTCATGTGCAATAGGTGGCCTTCTTACAACAAAGACTTTCTGACAAGTTCTACTCCCTGTCAAAGAGTCTCTGAAATGCCTTGTGTTCCTTTCCCCTCTGAAGGCTCACTGGAATCTTGCTTAGCTTCCTCCTTCCTGAAGCATTTTCATGCTCATCTTTCCTACTAAGAATGTAATTATTTGCAAATTTTGTTCCCAATGGAAGCAATACGCCATTTTTAACAATTTCCCCTTGCTGTGAGCTTTCTGCATATTTTTCAATTTACAAAAATTGAATATGGCATTTTTGTGCAGAAAACATTATTTTCTACATGAGAAAAAACAAAAGAAATACAATTTTCTGCACAAAAACGCTTTTTCTCAATCAGAATGTGTTGTTTTCTGTGCAACAAGGAAAAAAGAAAAGAAAGTGTGATCCTACAAACAGAAAACAAGAAATATGTTTTCCAACAATGTTCAAATATTTTCAAATATTTTTTCCCATCCTTATTCTCTTGGGGATTCAGAGCTTTGTAGTATCTTGGTGTACCCTAGAGAGAGCATAAATCATAATAGTTCTTGTTTTCTTTCTCCTTTTCTTTTTCTCTATTGTCCCATATGTCTAAGTGATGCTGTAACTAATTCTGCCACATCTCCTCCTCCAAATTTGGAAATGTATCTTCTCAGTCACAACTCAAACTTCCTTTAAAATCTTCCTTCACATTCTCTTTTTCCCTATTATGATACATCTTCACTTGTCGGCAAGAATCAAACTTTTTATTAATTCTGATCACTGTTCTTGGGTTATGTTTCCTTAACAACATTTCAGTTTGGGGGGGGGGGGATCTGTTTCTATTTCCATCTTTTGGGAACAACTTCTCCATCCCTTACTGGTGTCATGTATGTGGAACAATGCATTATCTATCCAATTATATGAAGCTGGGTCTATGAAGGCTTAACATAGGGTGGGTAACTGTAGCCCTCTAGGTGTTTTGAACAGATGCTACCATAACTCTTCATCACTGACTAAAGTGGCTTGGGCTGATGGGAATTCTATGCTCAACACACCTGAAGGGCCACAGCTTCATATCCCTGGCATAAACCATATTAAATTTGTTAATCTGAAAAGTACAGTCAAATGTTTTTTTAGACTTAACTTTCTTAATACTTTTTATGTGACCATTTAAAAAAAATGCAGGATGACTTTCAGGAGTATACCTGTGTCCAAGAAAAAAAATCTGGGGAAAAGACTTTAGAATAGTCTGACAAATGGAAAATATTTCTGCTGTTTAAAGCATTGCTGGGTGGTGGGTGGTATAATGGAAAATGCCAAAGGTCTTCAGAGCAGGAGAAAATTGTTGGGAATGCTCAGAGAAAAACAACAGAACAAACATGCAGCATTGAAGAACCTGACAAAAAGTAATTAAGGATTAAGATAAGCAAATGTAGAGGATTAAGCAGGACTGAAATTGACAAGCAACGCATTGTGTTAGCTACTGCAAAATTAAGTACCTGTTCCATTCTTACTGCTTCAATCTTCTCCCAGGAGATTTTCTCCCTTTTCAACGAAATGTTGAAAGTCTCATGGCCCATAACACTGTCACGAAACAGCCTTATCAAAAATATAAATCAGACAGTTCAGCATTTCATGAATAAGCAAGATTTGCTAGCTCTCAGACAACAGAAATACAAATCGAGCAGCCTTGCTTATTAGAAGTGCCTTTCTAACAGTCTACTCTGCATCTCCACCATTCACTTTAGCCATGCTGGCTGAGGATATTAGCACTTGGAGTTTAAGATGGAGAGGGTGGAGGTTGAAAAGCACTGGAGTAGAGGAATACAAATGAGATACCTTAATAATTAGCAACGCAAAAGAACTGTGGCATTATGGTGACATTCTGTTAGTAGCATATACATGACTAAATGTGGCTTGCATGTCTATCTATCATTTTTTTGAACTGGGTATTATTCTCCAGCCCTCTGTGCCCTATCCAAAATCCTCCCCACCAGCTATCAGGTGCTAGGTGGCACTCTTGCTGCTGCTTATCAAGGGAGAAAAGGTGTGGAGGAGGTAATTTAGATAATAAAAAATTAGCTGGTTTGAATTCTGTTGGGAAGAAAAAAGAGAGTACACTTCATCTGTGAGCACACCCTCAGTCCTTCCCTCTTCTGACCTGAGACCAGCTGCTTCTTCATTGCTTGAATTGCATCTCCCTCCCTGTCCTCCATAATGAAAACAGCAGGAACAGAGGCTCTTCCTGAGGCTAGGCATCTGCTAGGGTGGTGAAAAGACATGGGACTCTATTAGCAGAGTGTTATACTCTACCCGCTTGATGCAGTATAGTACCTCAGCCTATGTTCCTGGACCAAACAGGTAAATGATTCAAACAGCTGGAGATGGATCATAGCAGCAAGGCACATGATCTACATGCAGCAGGTCTCAGGATCAATGCCTGGTTTACCCAGTTGAAAGGAACAGGTAGCCATGGTGGGAAAGACCTTTGCCTGAGATGCAGAAAAGCTAATGTTAGTCAGGATAGATAATACTGCACTTGATGAAAATCAGTCTGATCTGTACAAAACACCTCCTGTGTATCAGGAAGATATTAGCCCACATTCTGTTGCACAGTCCTAACTAGAATGAATGCATTGAATTAATTGTTGATTGGTGAGTCAACATACAGATAATTTCTATTGCTTCAGTGAATCTGCACCAGTTGGGACTAAGAATAGAATACAAGCCCTAATTTGCTTTCTAAATACACTGACAGGGATCCTACACTCTGCAAAAGTGGAACTATATCATGTCTCCCCCTCACCTGTGCAACCCTGTCCTCACTGTTCAGCTGCTGCAACCCACCCAAAAAATACAGGCATTTACTTGTCAGGAGAGAGAGCACTGAAAACACTGAATTTCCACACCTTGGCTCAGTCATTACTTAAAATGATGACTGCAATAAAAAAAACCAGGAGAAGATTAGGACCTGGAAGGGCAGTTATGAAGGAACTAGACAAGATTCTGAAGTGTTGAGATATATAATTGAACAATAAAGTTAGAATTGCTTGTGCCATCTTATTTCTCATTTTTTATTCATGGTAGTGAAAGCTGGACAGTGAAGAAAGCTGATAAGAAGACAACTCATTTGAAATGTGGTGCTGAAGTAGAGTTCTGCAGATACCGTGAACTTCTAGAAAGACCAATAAAGGGGTCCTAGAGCAAATGAAGCCTGAATTCTTCCTGGTAGCAGATATGACTAAATAGACTGTTGTACTTTGGACATCTCATGAAAAGACATGACTCACTAGAAAAGATAATAATGCTTGGTAAAGTAGAAAGCAGTAAGAAAATAGGAAGACCACATTATAAATAGAGTTGATCAAGGAATACAGGTATACAGTTCTGAGTTTGCAAGTGCTGATCAGGGCTGTTGATAATAGGGTGACTTGGAAGTCTCATTCAGAAGGTTGTCATGTGTTGGATTTGACTTAACAGCATTTAACAACAACAGAGAGAATGGAGGTAGCAGTGACTTGTTCAATTGTGTTTCTATAGCTAGATGCATGGCAATGGACTACCTCCAGGAAATCTTGTGGGTCTTCCAGATGTTCTAGAGGATAGTGGCATTGATTATAGCTGGATACCTCATCTGATTTCCACTAGACAGTAATTGGCAACAGCTAAAAAGTGATACGGGAGATAATTTGGTTGTTTCACAGTTGCTAGAAGATTCTGAACCTCTACAGTGACCAAAATGCGGCTTATTTATTACTTTCTTCCCTTTTTAAAGTTTATGTTCTCTCTACTTACTCTTTTTAAAATGTAAAAGCTATACATTTCAATTATTTTCTCACAGTTAATATTAGAGATTTTGCTGGCCCAAGCACCACCAAGGCTGCAAAAGATAAGTGTTTCCAAACTAATTCAAAAGAGCTGAGATTGTGAAATCAGCTCTTCCTTGCTTTCTCTCTTGCTATTTTCTTTAAAACCTCCTGGAGTGTATAATATGGACAAAATAGAGGGGAAACAACAATAACTGCCTGATAATGCAGAGAAAATGTAAGGACTAAAACAAGTGCAGGCATTAAAGGTAAGTCAGATTGATTTGGTCTCAACAGAACCATCTTTACCAAAACCATTGTTATCAGCAATAATCTATGAACATGATAGACAGCCAGCCTGTGCTTGAAGACTCATTGTATTTATGTGGTATTATATGTACACTGGATGACATGAGATTAGAAATTAGAATGTTTCCTCTTGGTTTTTTGAGATGTTCACATTCTATTTGATAGTTAGATTTAGTTAGGAAATTGCTGCATTACAAAAGTGTGCTGTGTCAAAGAAAGATACCCAGGAATATCTATTTATGTGGTGAACAGTTTCTCTTGGGTCTCACTCTGAGACCCTGGAAACACTGACCACTATCCAACCTTGGGAGGTGTATCTCTGACATTTAGCTATTACACATCTCCCTGAGCAATATCCAGATAGGTATTTCCATGGTAATATTGGTGAGCTGCCACACTGAAAAGTTAGTTTGGCAGGGCAATTTTGATTATTGTATGGGTTAGAACAGAATTACAACCGTGCAATGACCAAAAATGTGAATTATGATGGCACAAATGGGACTTATGCTGTCATAATTCACTGCCAGCCATTACATTTGGGTGCCACTGCAACTCCCAGAATCTCTCAACTGGTGTGGCAGCCATGCTGACTGGGTAAGTCTGAGACCTGGTGTTCAGAAAGAGACAATCCAGACAGTTAAGACCATTTGCTTTTTCTCTGGCTATTAGAAATTAAGTTAGATCATAACATAATGAAACATTTAACACTACCACATATCCTACTATGGCTCTCTGAATCTCTGGAATACCTCTTCTGGAGGGTATGCCAGTCATTCAGAAAAGGGTTTGAGTTGCATGGGGAAAAGATTCCTCCACTACCGGCTCCATTGATCAAAACCATGCCAGGCAGAACCACTCTAATGGATCCTACCTTACAATTTGAGATCCTCAAAATGACACATAGCTTCTGTCACCAGTCCTACATCAGCTTTGTACCTAGAAAATAGATTATCTAAGACCCTCAACCATCTGCAAGACCTAAAACGTATCCATCCAATTCATTTCATAAACAGGAAATTCAAATGTGCTAGTAACATAATCAGGTTGCACCACAAATTCTTATCAGATCAAATCATAAAGTTGGAACAGACCACAAGGGTCATCCAGTTCAACATGCTGCCATGTATAATTTTCACAGAACCTGCCAGTGTCCTTTTGGTCCAGATTTAAGGTGTTTACATGCAAAGCTCTAAATTGCTTGAGACCAAAATACTTCAAGGAACACTTCTCTTCATATACATCCTATCTGCTGAAGGGGCCCTCCTCTGTCTCTTGCCATTGGGAACAACATGTTGCAGTGAGAACAACTATTGTAGTGAGATGTCATTCTCAACATTATCACCATTTATAGAATGGCTTCTCCTTGGAGGGCCAACTCATGCCAATGCTAGTTCCATTTCAGCACCAAGACAAGACATAACCTTAATTAAAACTTTTGGGGCCTATTTTATTTTTTTTCAAAATGTACATGTTAATTGTTTAAGCCCTTTAAGGTGTTTTAACTTGTTAAATTGTGTTGCGTGTTTTTAGTCTCTTTAAAATATTATTGTTCTAAATTATGAATTGTTTCAAACTGTTTATATATTATTATTATTATTATTATTATTATTATTATTATTATTATGATGTCATAAATTTACTTGGCACTTTACAGAGATTAATTAGTTGAGACTTACAATAAAAAAGACATGACACAAGAGGAGAAGGGAATGGCAGTGATGAAGGGGAATAAGTCCAACTGTTCTTCTCTCTCCGAAGCTTGGACCATGGCAGATGGACTGGGGGAAGGCTTTCCTTCTTACTCTGGGCTAGGACTGAGGGAGTTGGGCCTGCTTATCTCCCTCTGAAGTAGGTTGGTATCAGATGGACTAGAGGAGGGGCTCACTCTGCTTTTACTTGTATGTCATCCTGACAATCGATGATAAAGGGCAGGGTATAAATATGTTCATAAATAAATAAGTCGATAAATTTAAAAAATAGCTGTTGATAGATCAATTCTTCATGAGTCATTTAAATAATGCTGAGTAACATATTATGTGTCCATACATTGAAATGTTACAAGGGATCACCACCAAACTTGCAAATGCAAATCCGTGTGTGTGTGTGTGTATTAAGCTTAATATTAATTTTGAAAGATGGAGTTTGTAATATTATCTTCAAATTCTCTGGCATACAAAAACAGAAGTGCACAGATATTAGATTAACAACTACTGGTAGTTCTCTGGATGATTTGCAGAGATTGGTAAGGATTTGTGAATCGTGCTTGTCTAATAATAGGAACAGTTAACTCACCCATTCCACCCAATAAGGTTGTTGAAAAAGAATCTTTTTATTGTATGCCTTCAAGTCATTTCAGACTTATGGTGACTATAAGGCAAACCTATCTTGGCAAGGTTTGTATGCCCACTGGGTTTCCATGACTGAGTGGGGATTTGAACGCTGTCAGTTCCAGGCCTGAAACAGATGTGCCAAAAGGAACAGCTTCCATCCACTTCAGGGGCATGATGTACAGACAACACATGCTCCCGGCATGTCTGGAACTGCTCTGAGGCTACTTAAGGCAGCCCAAAGCTGCCAGTGAAAAGCACAGTGAAAAACCTTTCTGGTGGCTCTTTTGGGACCATGGCAGCAGCCTGCTTCAGAAGAGGGCCATTTGGTCACCACAGTCTCAGGCCACTCCAAGCTCCACATCTGCTTTGCCCCCTTGTCTGATGTTCAAACCATGATACCACACTAACTCTCTCCTGAAAGAAAAACCAGGAATGGTGTTTTTGTATGTGTGAAAGGCCCTGTCAGCATGGTACTCATCACAAATTCTTGGGTTGAGTGTCACACTGTTCCATAATTCTTAGTGTATGTCCACCTACCTTAGCCACTATTTGGCACTTGGCTTTGGTTGCTGGACCTCAGCATTGCCAATTTTAAAAAAATCAGTTCCACCAGCTTAAAATGTGCCTACTTCTGAACTACATGTACTGGCTGCCAGGACAGAAAATGTTGTTGTGGGGAGGGTTTCAGGAGAGAGAGAGAGAGAGAGAGAGAGAGAAGAATATAAGAGAAAACAATGATATTGCTTTGTCCCCAGCATAGAAACAATAACAGTAATTGGGAAATGGCATTTTAACAATATAAGATCAATGGAATTGTCCAACCTCCATATAATGTTCTTGAAGATGTTCACTGTGTCCATACAACAGCTGGGCACCCTGTTTGATTGTTTCATAGAGTATGTAATCTTGTTATCAGTGTCTCTGTCAACAAGTCATAATGTCTCAATCAGATGTGATATAAATTCCCTCCTATTCCAGTTGTCTGTACACTATATTACCAATTCAAAATACAGGCAATACCCTTAATATTTCAGTGAACTAGCCTGTTCCCACAAAGCAGTAGTGGCATTAGCCATCTGTTCTCTGTTAACAGATACTTGATTGTTTTCCTCCTAAAGTTTGTGAAAGCATCCATTTGTGAAAGTTTGAAGCAAATCACTAGGGAGAAAAATCCAGAAGAACAAGAAATCCCATTGCAATGATTAAGAATTTAAATTGGCTTAAAAGCTCCTTACATCTGTTAAATGGAATATTAATGACCTCCCTCAGTTGAAAACTGCAATATGGCCAAAATGATAAATATCGAATGTTATCTGACTCAGTACTCTGAGATTATTACAAATTTCTATTTATAATTTCTAAAGTACATTTATACTTAACACTGATTATCTCATTCATCTCTTTGCTCAGGGAAGCCATTAATACTCCATCCTTTCAGATGGCTGAGTCTGAGATACTAAGAGTCCCCCAAGGTCATCAAGCAAGTCCATGTTTTAGCATGAATTGGAAGCAGAAGTATCCAGTCAATACGCAATATAATTTATCAGCGAGTTGACAATGGGTCTAGTCAGATGGCTTTTTTATATAATTGGTAATGGTACTAGAATACTGATAACTGAAAACAAAAACTCTTGCACAAAAACTAACTTGTTTGTGAGAAGATCAATCCTTGCTCCTGCAACCAAAACTAACTTGCTGATTTCCATTTAGGATGGAATGAAGAGGATTACAATTCCCACTCCTTACAGTGAGCATTGTGATTGGCTATGATAGAAATTATAGTGGAACTCATTTGGAACATGCCAGGGTAAGGTAAGTCCTTCTGCTTATATTACACTGTACTGTTTAACAGTATTTCTGATCACCCAGAGGCATCTAAATATGATCTGCTAAACATGTTTAGAAACCATCTTCAGTTCAGGATTTAATACCTGAAGGTCAAAAGA
Source organism: Sceloporus undulatus (assembly GCF_019175285.1). Lineage (NCBI taxonomy): Eukaryota > Metazoa > Chordata > Lepidosauria > Squamata > Phrynosomatidae > Sceloporus > Sceloporus undulatus. The sequence continues at coordinate 51,822,496 of NC_056525.1, forward strand.
CAAATCTGATCATGTGCAGATACTGGGCTTGCATTTCTTTGTCTGCCTCTTATATAAATGTAGTTCTTGTGTGTTCAGGTAAATTTTAAATACAACTTGTAAAAATGTAGTACATGGTCCTCTTCTTCCACCCATGTATAAAAGTATTTGTGGAGGAAGTTCTTTTGACCCTTTTTAAAAAAATAAATAAATCATAAATCCCTTTAGAAGAAACCAAGGTCACTGAATACATAAGATATCCATATAAATTTGACTGCATGTTGCAGTTACATGCCCTGTAAACCTCAGAGTAAACAGGCATCATACTGAACTGTACAACAGTTGCTCAGGTTCCTGAAAACATCTAGAAAGGTGTCCCAAGAATCCGTTGAGCAGCTTATTCCCATGCCCCACTGTATTTAGTAATCAGAAAGCATATATACCAATGGCAATCTCTGTTCTCAGAGTGTCAGTCCTCAGATAGCCAAATGTTCAAAATTGCACAACCCATATTGTATGGACAACCTGTGACTCTCCAGATGCTGTGGGTTTATAACTCTTATCACCCCTGACTATTGGTCATGCAGGCCAGAGATGTCATGAACTGGAGTCCCAAAATATCTGGAGGGCTGTGCTACACCTATAGGTAGCAGATCTTCTCAGTTCCATACAGAGATGTTTCCCCCCCTTACCTGGAGATCTTTGAACCTTCTGCATGCAAGTAAATGTTCTATGATTAAGTACATCCTAGCTGTTTACTCTAACAAACCCCTAGCTCTGTTATAAAGATTAAGGTATTCCCTGTTGATAAGGTTTCAAGTCGTGTCCGACCATAGGGAGCAGTGCTCATCTCTGTTACTAAACTGAAGAGCCAGCATTGTCAGAAAATTAATCTGTGATCATGTGCTCAGTATGATTGCATAGAATGCTGTTTAGGTCAGCTCTGTTATAGCTAACCTAAATAATCTAAATACAACAGATCCCATCTGTTCTTGAAAGCTAAGCAGAGTCTGCTCTGGTTAGGACTTGGATGGGGCACCATAAATGACTACCAGATGCTGTAGGCTATATTTCTGAGGAAGGAACTGGGAAAACCACCTCCGAGCATACCTTGCCTAAGAAAAGCCTATGAAATTCAAAGTCACCATAAGTCAACCAGTGACCTGAAGGCACATACACAGATACCCCTCTGTTATGATAGAACATCAGGCAAATTAATCTTTTCCTATACATCCCACAGAGCTTCTGATAAGATATCTTTTCCCCCCAGGGCATTTGAAAACTGCTATTGCATGCCCTTTAATCTGTTTTTCTTTTCTTTTCTTTTTTGGATGGAGGCTGTTTTGTTTTGTTTTGTTTTAAGGAGCAGATCACCACCAGTCTCAGAAAGGCATAGCAGTATCATTCTTCCTGCTGATGTTCTTTAGAAGAAGCAGGCTGAGAATAATTAGTGCTTATTTCAAGCCTGGAATATTATATGCCTCTCTGCAAGCACAGTTATTCTTGCTGCACTACTGTGCAGTGCTGAATAATGTGAGGCAATGATGTTCATTTGTTAGTTGAAGGTGTTGCTCATTTATTCCCACTCCAAACATGCATGGAAGAACTATAAAGCTATAAAATGTTCTGCTACATTAACAACAGAGGATGTGCTCACAGAAGCCAGTGAACATCAGGTAGAAATGGAGGATAGAAATACAAGGATAAAAAGCAGCTTAGACTTGTGGGTTTTTTTCTTTGCCTTTGGAGAAAAAAAATTCCAAAAAACCAAGGCCCAATTAATCAATTAACTGAGAATATTTCATGTAAAAAAAAAAACACTCAGGTTAATCTATGATTAATCTTTCTGCTAAAAGGAAAAAAAATCCCTATCTTACTTCCAGTGCAGTTGGATAGCTATTGTTTCTTGGAGGTATTGATCAGTTCAGTGTATACAGTGGAGGGATGTTCTTGGGTCTTTAGAAAAGAGGGTTTAAAATAAATACAATTAAAATATTTCAAAATTAAAAATAGCTAAGGATACTAGGGCTGCAATCCATAAACCTATGATCCAAACTGGAGTAATATGGAGTGCACAGAGAAAAAGGTAATTTGGAAATGGAATGATGGACTATTTATTCCTTTTTCAATACTGGTACAGCATATCATCATTTTGAATAACTTTTGAAAAACAATATCACTCCCACAACAATACTCTAGTCCCAATCTCATTTGTAAACTCCACTGGTTGTATATGTTAAGCATGGTATTCCTACATGATCAAAGTTCTGAGTAATTTCAATTAGACATCTCTGCTTGACATTTCCAAGATATGTTCATGTTGGATTCAGCTCATTGATAAGAACTGCAACTCATTATTTTAGGATAGTTCTTTAGACCTTGAAAACAAGCAGTCCAGTGCAATATTGATGTAAGCAAACCAATCTAAGTTTGACTTTTCAAATGCTGAATGTTGATATTTTCTTTATGTTGATGTGTGTGTGTGTTGTTTGCCCTTCATGTCATTTCTGACTTATGTCGATCCTCAAACAAATCTATCACAGTATTTTCTTGGAAAGTTTCTTCACTAGTCTTAGAAAAACTTCCCAGAATACTGCTTCACACTATAAAAAAGAAAAAAAATGTTGCATTAGTATCTTTCAACATCTCCATACTGCTTCACACTGTTTTGCAATAAATACTGTAAAACAGTGTGAAGGAGACAGGAGCATTATAACTGCAGCTTCCCTGTCTCTTCACTCCACATTTTTCCAAGAATGTTAAAATAAAGGGCATAAAATGGAGCTATTGTTGATGGCCAATGGCTGGGCAAAGTAATGTCAAACGAATCCAATGACTTTTACTTAAATAAACAAAATCTAAAGGAGGGCTTTAAACTGAGTTATGTGGGGGAGGGAAACAGAATTCTGGAAAGCAAAAAGGCTGGAGAAAACAGTCAAACTGTCATAGCTGGAACAAAACAAACAGTGCAAGGACCCAAAAGTGGGAGGCAAAAAAACTTTATCAGGCAGCAAGTAGGGGGGACCCATGGTCTAAGATGTCTCTACACTAATGCGCAGAGCATGGGAAATAAGCAAGAGGAACTGCTAGCACAGCAAAGCAAATATGATATAATAGGTAGTACAGAAACCTGGTGGGATGTGTCTCATGATTGGAGTGTAGGTATACAGGGGTATAACCTTTTTAAGAGAAATAGGCCAAACAGGAAAGGAGGAGGAATAGCACTATATGTCAGAGATATTTACACCAGTGAAGAGATCCAAGACATCAATACTGACAGCCATGTGGAGAGCATCTGGATAAAAATTAAATGGGAGAGAAACAACAAGGATGTTATGGTGGAAGTCTACTACAGACCCCCAAGTCGGAGGAACTGCATGAGGTCTTTCTAGAACAGCTGACCACACACTCAGAAAGGAGAGATGTAGTAGTGAAGGGTGACTTCAACTATCCTGATATTTGCTGGAAGTTAAACTCAGCCAAATCCTCAAGGTCTAGCAAATTCCTCACTTGCCTTGGAGATAATTTGATTGTCCAAAAGGTGGAAGAGGCAACAAGGGAATCAGCTATTTTGGATCTGATCCTAACCAACAAAGAAGATCTAGTTAATGGAGTGCAAGTGGTGGGAGCCTTAGGTGGGAGTGATCATGTTCTCCTGGAGTTTGTTATACAGTGGAAAGGAGAAGCCAGGCATAGTCAGACACACATTCTAGACTTTAGGAAAGTTGATTTTAGTAAACTTAGAGAAATACTGGAGGTGATCCCATGGTAAGAAATACTAAAAGAGAAGGCAGTTCAAGATGGATGGGAGTTTCTCAAAAGGGGGGTACTGAAGGCACAATTTGAACAGTTCCAATGAGGAAGAAAAATGGGAGATGTTTCAAGAAACAGGATGGATGACTAAGGAACTTTCAACTGAGCTAAGTTTTAAATGGAACATGTATAAGAAATGGGAAAATGGGAAAATCACCAAAGAGGAATTCAAACAAATAGCTGGCATGTGTAGGGTAAACTCAGAAAAGCTAAAGCGCAGAATGAACTCAGGCTTGCTGGAGAGGTTAAGAAAACAAAAAGGGCTTTTGTGGATATATCCACAGCAAAAGGAAGAAGAAGCAAACAGTAGGTCCACTGCATGGAGAAGACGGCAAAATGCTAACAGGGGACAGAGTCAACAGTGTGATGGGGCAGCTAAATGGGTCAATATGATTCTAGGTTGCATCAACAGAAGTAGATCAAGATCAAGGGAAGTAATAGTGCCAATCTATTCTGCTTTGGTCAGGTCTCACCTGGAATACTGTGTCCAGTTCTGGACACCACAATTCAAAAGGATGTGGAGAAACTGGAGCAAGTATAAAGGAGAGTGGGCAAAATGATGAAGGATCTAGAAACCATTCCTTATGAGGAAAGACTTAGGGAGATGGGGATGTTTAGCCTTGAGAAGAGAAGGTTAAGAAGTGAGATGATAGTCATGTTTAAATACTTGAAGGGATGTCATATTGAGGAGGGAGCTAGCTTGTTTTCTGCTGGTGCAGAGACTAGGACCCAGAGCAATGGATGCAAGCTACAGGAAAAGAGATTCCACCTCAGCATTAAGAGGAACCTCCTGACAGTAAGGGCTGTTTGACAGTGGAACACACTCCCTTGGAGTGTAGTGGAGTCTCCCTCCTTGGAGCTCTTTAAACAAAGGCTGGATGGCCATCTGTCGGGGATGCTTTGATTGTAATTTCCTGCATGGCAGGGGGTTGGTCTGGATGGCCCTTGCGGTCTCTTCCAACTCTATGATTCTATGATTCTAAATTAGGACAGGTCTTCTATAGCCCCTGCATTGTCATTCTGAATGTAGATCACTGACCATATACAGTATGTGACACTGATGGTTCAGAGTTAAGTAACAGAATCATTGAGTTGGAAGGGATCTCAAGGGTCATCTAGTCCTATGTCTGTAAGAGCACAAATGCATACTGAAAGGTGCATTTAGGGTATTTACTTTAGGGTGCATTTAGGGCATTTACTTTAGGGTATTTACATGCCATTTTATTTTGTATTAGTTTTTGTGACTTCAGAATATTAACTGGTGAACAGTAAACAGGTGATACTGGTACATTAGTTTGTAGCATTGATTAGTACCATGAACCACCTGTATTAGTTTACATATATGGCCATTATGAGGAGGTAGACGACTTGTATAAGAAGGAGTAAAGAGAAGATAAAATTCACCTCAGAATAAAACAAAATATTAAATGTGGAATTTTGTTATTGTTTGCATAGTAGCCGTGTTAAATACCGGTTGGGCCAAACAGAAGACGGAGGCAAGCAGTGATATTATCATGGTAGGAAATTATCAAGTGGGCCAACTGTAGAAAAAGGTAGTAAATGTGAATACAAATAATCAAGCCATCATTATATGTTGCCCTAGAATACAGGTGAAGATAGAAGTCATAATAAGTATGTTAAGTTGATAAGAATCCATCAAAATGATGCTGAATTTAGAATTGTATTGATAGACGTTTAGGGAGAGATTTCTATCATTAGATATTAAGGAAGAAGAAAATACTGGGAAAATGTAGGAAAAAGATGAAGTGAACTCCACAGTCAATGGCTCAAGTGGAAAATGGAAAATTTCGGTGGACACAAAAGTAAAGTAATTCTTCAGATTTAGAGGGTGTGTCAAAGGAAGGTTTAAGTCCATGATTTGAATAAACACTTTAGGAGTGAAACAGATAGGCCAAATGAAATGGTTTCTACCCACTTTGAAGGCAGACCATTTAGATGACATATGCCTCCAAAGCAGGCAGGAACTGGATTGAAACCATGCTCTAGGGCTAAAAACAAGAGCAAAAAGAAGCTGCAATAGTTTGACTAAGTGAAGAAAATGCACACCTTTGACCCTACATATAAATGCTCCTCTGAGAGACTAGTTCTGAAGGCGTGATCCACCCTAATCCTAACCTTAACTCTAACCTTAAAGCTGTATATAGACACACTGGTGCAGGTGCACATTAAAAAATGATGGAGCTGGCATATAGAAGTGGGGCAGCAATGCAAAAAAGTGAAAGTATAATACCTTCAGTGAATATAAGTACAGCATACAGAAACCAGACAGTCCAAGAGAGGGCATGGGGTTAAGAGGGCATGTAGGAGGGGCCCATGATGGTGCTTTGCCACTGTTTTACTGGACACACTGATGCCCTGATGCCCTGTATTCATGGGTGATCACAGGTGCAACTGTGTGGCTGATCAAAGGGGTGGCCATCTAATGGGATGGCATCTAGGCAGCAGGCAGTCACTGGCTATATGTTTGTTCGACACTGCACATGCATGGTGGGGAGGCAACAGAAAATTACCCAGCAGTGTGGCTTCATGCTGTGCCTTGCGACCAGGCCATGTGCATTCAGGCCACCTTGGGAATGGCTGGTGCAGTTGGGGGGGGGGTTGACCCACTTCCAGAAAATGCAGATTCAAGCCGCTTTTTCCTGCCCAGCTTTTTCTGGGCTTAGATATATACTGACTTTATGTATAAATTTACAACTGTATCCCAGTACTAAAAATCCTCTCAACATGGTGGTATGCCACAGTTCCAACATAAATATCATTTTGTACAACAGGCAAATGCATGTATGCTACTCTTTTTTAAAGTAGATGGCATTAAGAAAGTGGAATATCTTTTCTTTTTAAAAATCCTATGTGACTGTTGATTAACCTACAAAAATGATAAGATAGCTAAAATAACTATGGGATGGAGAATTCATTCTGAGATCAGAGAATGGAGATTAAAATAGTATTTGGACATTAACAGTGTATTGTTATTGTTGTTAACTGCCTTCAAGTTGCCCTCGACATATGGCAACCCTGTGGATGAGACATCTCCAAGACCCCCTATCTTCCACTGCTCTGTTTAGGTTCTGCAAATTCAGGCCCATGGCCTCCCTGGTGGAGTCTATCCATGTGATATGCAGTCTTCCTCTCTTTCTGCTACCCTCTTCCTTTCCTAGCATTATTGCACTTTCTAATGAATTGTGTCTTCTCATGATGTAACCAAAGTACAACAGCCTCAGTTTGATAATCTTGGCTACCAAGGAGACTTTAGGTTTCAAACCCCCATTTGTTAGTATTTTTGACTTTCTGCTGTACGCTCAGCATTCTTTTCCCGGCATCACATTGCAAATGAGTTGATTTTCTTCTTATTGGCTTTCTTCATTGTCCAGTTTTCACATCCGTACATGGTGATGGAGAATACTATGGTTTGGATGATTCTAATTTTTGTGCTCACTTGTCTATCTTTACTCTTTATGATCTTATCTAGTTCTTTCATAGATGCCTTTCTTATTCCTAGTCTTCTTTTGATTTCCTGACTGTAGTTGCCATTCTGATCAATGTTTGATCCCAGGTACAGGAATTCATTCACTATTTCAATTTCTACATTATCTAGGTTGAATGTATATAGGTCCTCTGTGGTAGTTATTTTAATTTCTTCATGTTCAACATTAGGCCTGCCTTTGCACTTTCATCTTTGACCTTCCTTAGTAATTTTTCCAACTCTGTTTTCCACTAGTAGTATGGTGTTTTCTGCATATCTTTTCTATTAATTATTATTTATTTTAAAAAATAAATTAAAGGAGGAAAAAAATCCTTGCATCAGTTTCATAAATATCAGGTAGGTCTCGATCTATCTAGATGACAAGTCAAGGAGCAATGAAAAAGAAATTAGTTCCCAGAATCATTTCGCTAACATCAACCTTGAAATGAAAGATGCAAATGAAAAATTAATCTATGGTGGACTCTTTTTGCTTAGAAATCTAGCCATAATTGGTAGGCTTAATTCCTTCCATGCAAGATTAAATACATTCTGTGAAGTTGTGAATTGACCCCTGGTATGATAAGCAGGCGCAAGGAAGAAACATACTTCATTAACACACAATAAAATGAATAAATAAAAATAATAATGATAAATACAAATTATTTAAATAGCCCAGATATATGGAAAAGTATTTAAAAGAATTTAACTAAAGGTAACATTGACATGTTTTTCAAAGAAACATATCCAAAGGAAGAGCATGAGAAATATGTGAAATCAGTCTTCAATGGAAGAATACATGCAGCCACCCCCTACTAAGACAAAAGGAATCATGATTATGTATGAAGATAATGTACCTTTCTTTGATACTGATGTGTGAAAAGGCCAGACTGATATTTCATTTTTGTGAAACAGAATTTAGAGGACAATGAGAAAACAATGGCCTGCATTTATACTCTAAACGCTGTTCAATGCCAATGTTATAATTCCAAAAAAGTTAGATATGAGGATTGATTATTTTGGCATTAAATTATAATTGATAACATCAAGGAAAGGAAAGCTCTGGGGCCAGATACAAATATGAGGAAATTTTATAAAGAATTCAGTGATTTAATTATTCTCAGGGTGGTAACTATTTTAAACAAAGTTAATAGAGGGAAACAAAATGTTCAGCTCCTGACTGAGGTTCATATCATTATGATAGGAAGAATGGATAAAAAATGATGCTTTCCTTAATAAATATAGATTATAAAAGTATGGCAACTATGGTATGTACTAGGGTTAGGAAAGGGTGTCCCTTCCGGACACCCTAACCCTAGTACGTACCTAGTACATACAAAATGGTGGTGCCCATTCTACATGGGTGCCGCCATTGGGACGTCACGACCGCGCCGCCTTCAAACGGAGCGGTGCGGAAGTGACGTGCTGGTGCCGTGCAAGGGCACCTGGGGCACCCTTTCTGCGGTGCCGGAAGGAGCTCTGAAACGGAGCTCCTTCCAGCTTTGCGTCGCTGGGCACAGCCTTTAACTATAATTAATAATATATTTATTACAGCCATTCAATTTATATATTGAATAAACATGCACCTAATTACCTTAAATCCCATCTCAAAGGGCTATTTCTTGAAAGTCATCCAGTTCTCACAGACATAAAAAAAAAGTTATAACAATTTGGTGGTTATCAGTGGCAGTCAAGTGGAGACACAGATTTAGAATTCCAAATCAAGATTTTTATTCAGATCTAAATCAAATCAAGGAGCCTCTGAATTATTCTGAGCTAAATTGGGATGTTGTCTGAATAGCTGAATTGTGACTCATTCTATTCTGTAATTCATTAGTCCTCCAGAAAATTAAGATCTAACGTGCTCCAACATTCTGACTCTTCATTTCTTTTTTATTCTTAAGACTGTACATCTGTGCCTTTTACCCACCAGGAATATTAACTAACAATGCCAAAGCCAGCATGTCTTTATCACTAACAAAACACAGCCCTTATCATAGAGTCCAGATGTCTGCTTCTTATTCCAGTATATATACATTATACATGGAGATGTAGCTTTAGCTGTAACATTCATTTACTTTCTTGTGCTCTGCTCTCTTGCCATGAAAATCAAATATGTTCTAACCAAGTTAAGCCACATAACCTAATGTCAAATGCTTCAAAGTAATGAAAGTCCACTTCATTTTAAATAATGGCCACAGCTCTTTATAGGTTCCTGACATATGCACAAAGGAGAAGGGTGCTGAAAATTAGGATTCTTTCAGAGCCTTAATGAACTGAACCAGAAGGAGGTCACATTCAGTTGTGCAAATGTGTGCAGATGTGCTGTGCTTGATCAGGAAGAATCTGTTTCTGCCTAAGTAAAGCAGATAGCATGTCACAAGCCACCAATATTATTTATTTCATTATATGTAAAAGGAGGCTTGAGGGCATGTGGAGTTTTTATTGAGAAACCCTTTTAGCTGAGAGTTTTAGATAGTAGAATTAACTTACCAAATCTTCCTGTTCTCGATATGTGCCTGTAGGCTGTTTCTAATACACTGACAAATCTGTTGTTTTCTAGCTATTTTTATCTGTTGGCATGTCATCTTTAAATAAAACTAACACTGTTCTGACATCTACCTTCCAATTTCACAAAAATAAAATTCTTCACCCATGGAAGAAGCTTACAGTTTACTGCCCCCTTGCCAAGGTGTTTTAGAATGTCTTTGGCCCCATACAGACAGGCCAAAATAAAGCTGCTTCGGGTTACTTTGGAGGTATGCTGAGCCAGAGCAGTTAAAGTAGTACGGACTATTTCTGCATTGGGTTTTGGACCATAGGGCCCATACAGACAGGCCAAAATAAAGCTTCTTCGGGTCACTTTTGGAGGTATGCTGTTTAAATGATACATGCATCTTAAGAGGCCAGAAGCTGAGCCAAACTGGACTGGAGCACAGTTTGGCTCAGCTTCTAGCCTCTTAAGATGCATGTATCATTTAAACAGCATACCACCAAAGTGACCTGAAGCAGCTTTATTTTGGCCTGTCTGTATGGGACCCATGTAACTGAGTTACATGGCATTTTTTGTATTTACTTGACTGTTGAGAAGTGCAGAAAGTTACCACTTGAGGTGATCCAATCCTTCTGCCCTCAGCAGCCTCCCCAGCTGCCCCTGTTTCCTCATATGAATGAAGTCCCACAAGAGAAGTTACCTTGTGACTTCTTCCTGAGGTTTTAACTGAACCATGGGAGGTTGCAGACTCCCAGAGAAATGATTATATGACCTGATAACTGGAGCCAAATAAACTCATGCAGTGAATGGTGAATTGTGTGTTAACACATACGTAAATCCAACTGAGTCAATTATTCTACTTAGAACCAACAGTAGGATTTCACTTCTCCCTGGTCCAAAACACACTGCAGAAATAATCCAGTTTGAGACAACTATAACTGCCCTGGCTTAATGTGAGGGAATACAGGGAACTGTAGTTTTGTGAGACAGCCTTTTCTGTAAGAGAATTCTGGTGCCACAGTAAACTACAATTCCAGGATTCCCTAGCACTGAGCCAGGGCAGTTAAAACAGCCTCAAACTAGCATCTCACACATCTGGTAACAATAGTAAGCACAACTATGCCATACCTCATCCAGCATAATTTTACTGATTTATTTTCATTTACTTTTTTTCTGGGTGGGGGATCAATTCCTTTTATATTAAACTGAATGAGAATGATTAAAAATGTGGAAGAAATGTTCAACACAGCTTAAATGAAAATGTTAGATGTCACTGTTTTTCTCTGGAGGCAGACTGTTGGAACGGATTTGATTAAGTAGAGGAGGATACAGTTCTACCCATCTCCAATCAAATTAGGTCATTGCCTTGTTTGCACTATGGACCTAGAACAAAAGCTGTGAAGAAGCAAGTTTCAAAGAAGTACTCTGCACCTTTTAACAAATACAGTATTTCAAGATATGAGACAACTGGCAGATCTTAGTGACAAAACACATCCTCTTCATGCAAAGGCCCCATGGCCAAATTCTGACATCTCCCTGTATACGTAGCTGGGATGATACCTATTTGAAACATTCAAGAAAAATGAACAAACAGTGTAGACATTAAGCTAAAGCAGGGACGTGCAAGCTCCCAAAGGCCACATGTCATCATGACTCACATAAATTGAATATGCATAAGCATGTGTGCACATGCACAAACATGCACACAGATACATAAGTATCCACACACACATTTACACCCACTTCATTCATTCCTCTATCATCCACAGTGACAGGCTTGAGAAAACACGCACACATACGCATGCACACACACCACTATCCAGAAGTACTCACTGACTTTGGGGGGGGGGTAAAAAGAAGAAAACTACATCAGCTGTACTCAGATGAGCTACTGACAGTGGCTACAGATCATCTCTTAGAAGATGCACTGACTTCTTTAACATGAGAAGGTAGTCTTTTGGAGAATGGTTGCTTGTCCTCAGAGAAGGGAAGGAATCAGCAACAACTCAGAAGAAAATGTAGGTGATCAGGCATGTGTAGATGTTCAGAAGTATCATTCTGCAGGAGAATTATTTCAGAATGATGTATTGGTGGTACCTCACACCAAACAAATTGGCAAAAATATATAAAATATAAATATTAAGTGCTGGAAAAGTAAAAAGGTCTACTGATTCCTTTCATCACCAATGGTGGAGTTGTAAAAAGACAAAAAAAATTGGCAAAAAATAGGGAAGCAGATGAATAAGATTTTACAGTCAGAAGTAGAAATTAGACCAGAATTTTTTCTTTTAAAAAGCAAGCAGGAGGACACAAAGCACGAGGAGGATGGAGCGCCTGCTGCTCCTCGGATAGAAGAAAAGGAGCGAGCCGGGGACACTGTGACCACCTCGGTCATCTGTGAGAAGGCCCACCACCATTTTTGAAACCTGGCCAGCAAGGGGCAGGCGAAGGAACTTCTTCCAGGAGGAGCCCGCACCCCGGATTCAAAGCCTCCGTGGCTGGTTTGAAAGGTTCAAAGGCGGACCGGGATCCACCTGTGTCCATCACGGCGAGGCGTCCAGCGCGGCCCCCCCAGGCCGCTGAGCATTTGTCATCAAGTTCAAGGCCATGATGGAGGGGAAGGCTACGTCCCGCAGCAAGTGTTCAATTGCGGACGAGCGGGCCTCTTCTGGAAGAAGCTGCTCGCCGCACTAATCACCCAGGAGGAGAGGAGATTGCCAGGCCACAAGCCTATGAAGGACCGCTTCACACTTGCGTTGTGTGAGAATGCCAGCGGGGACTGTAGATCAAGCCCCGTTGGTCTACCACTCAGAATCCAAGGGCCTTCAGGCACACAACATTCAAAGGACAGGTTGCCCAGTGATTGTGGCGTTCCAATGGCGGCGCATGGGTCAACGCCTCTTTTTAGTGGAGTGGATCACAGTGTCTTGCCCCGATGTGATGACGAGCGGTCCCTGGAGGAAGAGGATTTGCCCTTGAAGTGTCCTCCTCCTCTTGGACATGCTCCTGCGCACCCCGCCTGGCTGGAAAAGGACATCCTTGCTGGTTCCCTTCATCAGGTCCAGTTTCTGCCGCCAACACGACCTCCCTCTTGCAACCATGGACCAGCCGGTCATTGCCAACTTCAAAAGATTACACCAGCACCTCTTCAAGCGGTGTTTTGATGTGTACGGAGAGCACCAGTGCCTGCGAGAGGTCTGGGAGCAGCATTTCGATATCGTCGTGTTGCTTGAAGATAGTGGACTTGGGCCTGGCAGGGGACCCAGGCGCACCTGATTGCTGCGTGGAGGGAGCTGTGGCCTGATGCTTCTTCCCTGGAGGGTCCAGACCGAGGGTGCTGAGCCAGGTTGAAGAAGGGTGACTGAGATTGTCCCATCGCAAGGTCCCTGGGGACTTGCGGGACGACGAGGACGTGGAGGAACTCATGATGGAGCACAGTGAGGACCTCACACACAGAGGAACTCACGGCCTTGGCGGCCATGCAACACTCGGCGTGGATGAGGACGTGCTCCATTTTGACAGGGGCAGGAGGAGGAGGCGGCGGGGCATTTTTGCCAACGGCGAAGAAGAGAGACATTTTGCGGCAATTCCACAATGTGTCTTTTATGTTGAGAAGCATCACCCTGAGAAGGTGTTCACCAGCCATGCCATGCCCCATTATGATAATGTCTGCCTTAGCCATTTTAGGAACCTGCTTAGGCCCGGCAAAAGCAGACATCCTTGGACAGTTCTTCACAAAAGAGGGAGAACCGTCATCCAGAAGGGCAAATGCTGATGGACCCTTAAAAAAAACACCAAATTAAAAAAAAAATTGTTGTTAAAATGGTTAACTTTGTTAATTGGTTGATTTGGTTTTAAATTGGTTAAATGGTTAAATTGGTGTTGAATTGGTTGTCTGGGTTTAAATTTGGGTGTTTGGCTGCCCCCCCTCCTCCTCCTCTCCTCTGCCTACTCTGAGATGCCAGGACCAGCCAAGGAAGAAAAAAACTTTTTTTCTTTATCCTTTAGAACCCTTTAGAAGGACCTGCAAGTCATTCTTAAGCTCTTAGTGCTCAGGCAACTTTGTATTACATTGTATTGTAGGTACTTAGCTTAATAGGCCTCTATTGTACTTTGTTTTGAGTTGCAGGTTCAGTCTGAGGTCAGTAGAACGCATTAGTTATTTTCAATGGAAAAAGTGTTTTGGGTTACGAAATCGGGTTACGAAAGGAAGGCGGAACAATTAATTCGTAACCCGAGGCACCAGTGTACTGTGTCATTCTCCAGTTTCTTACTGAAATCTGT
>NC_056525.1:51839555-51856497 GCF_019175285.1 Sceloporus undulatus
GAATTTCGTTAGCAGTATTGATTGGCTTGAGAAATCAAGCTGATCATCTGGATTGGCTAACGAAATTCAAAATTCGCGCCAAAGCTAACCCCTAACCCAGCCCCCTTAGCTAAGAGAAGGCTTTCCGTTAGCACTGGAAAGCCTATAGCTGCACTTTGCAGCATTTGAATTTCGCGCCGAAATGAATTTCGTAACCCGAAAAATATAAATTTGTTATGACTGCAGCAGCAAGAATATTATATACTAAATATTAGAGACAGAAGGATATCCCAAGTATTGAGGATTGGATAGAAAAATTATGGGACCTGGCTACATTAGACAAGTTGACCAATCTGTTGAAAGGATATACAATACAGACTTAGAATCATAGAATCATAGAATCGTAGAGTTGGAAGAGACCACAAGGGCCATCCAGTCCAACCCCCTGCCATGGAGGAACTCTCAATCAAAGCATCCCCAACAGATGGCCATCAAGCCTCTATTTAAAGACTTCCAGGGAAGGAGACTCCACTACACTCCAAGGGAGTGTGTTCCATTGTTGAACAGCCCCTACTGTCAGGAAGTTCCTCCTAATGTTGAGGTGGAATCTCTTTTGCTGGAGCTTGAATCCATTGTTCCGGGTCCTGTTCTCTGGAGCAGCAGAAAACAAGCTTGCTCCCTCCTCAATATGTCATTATTATTATTATTATTATTATTATTATTATTTAAAAACTGTGTATGATTAAAGTTGTCAGTACCACAGAATGCAAACATTCTAATTTCACCTTCAGTAACATAGGTGGGATACTTCTTTAGAAAGGGATAGAAAGTTAATTTTTCATGTTTTAATTCATCTGCACTGTGGGACAGTTTGTACACTAAATACATTGTACACCTGTGGGGAAGGAAGAAACTAAGAAAGGACAGCTGTTTGTGACCTTATATACAAAACAGAATAATAACCATACCACAACATTCTAGGGATACAGTATGTTTATGATCCCAAAAAATTCTGTGTGTTTCATGACATTCTATACAACTTACAAACGAAATGACACAGTATGTGCAGACTAGGCAAGTTCTTATTTGAAAACATGGCAACCTTTTGTTAATTATTTGAAAAAAAATAACGAGATAATGTGATGGTAGGTTTTTATTATTAGATAGGAAAGCATTTCTAAATAGAAGAATGTTGATTATAAAATTATTGATATGGTTACTTAAGTTATAAAAATGTAGAAAAGCTGGTTTAACTATAGAGGCATAAGTGGATGTTACAGTTGAAGATCATAGACAGAATAGTGCAGGAAGTCAATGGGACTGGGGAAAGGAGGGGAAAGGGATAATGAGTTCATGTGTAAATGTATTTTCATTATATTTGCAGTCAAATGCATTTTGTTTATTTTATAAGTGTTTTGTTTGACTTTTTTTGTAAACTGATTTGATAATAAAGTTTATTTAAATTTTAAAAAATAAAAAAGAAGTGTCATTCTCCATTTGGAGTGCTGGACAGTTCTCTGTATTGAACTTAGAAAAAAACAGTTGCATCAGGACTGGGAGTGGTAGGACTTGCAGTGGCCATGGCACTAGAGTTAAAAGAGTAGTTTTCTTGGCAAGATTTGTTTGGAAGCAGGTTGCTTTTACCTTCCTTCAAGGCTGGGAGAGTGTAACATGGCCAAGGTGACCCAGTGGGTTTCCACGATCAAGCAAGGATTCAGTCCCTGATCTCCAGAGTTGTAGTCCAAGACTCAATCCACTACACCAGGCTGGATCTATAAATGCTATGTAATCTGACTCTGTTGAAGATAAGACGTGGCTCCTGGCTGTTTGAAGAACATACTTCCTTGTGTGAGCTTTGAGTTCTCCTTTGGGACAGGGCTTCTTGATAGTTGTTCCCAGACTTTGTAACTCCCTCCCTAGGGAGGCCAAGATGACTCCCTCTTGCTTTGCTTTCAATAGCAAGTATAAACATTCTTATTCCATTAGGCTTTTAGAAATTGACTGTGATGATTTTTATTACTGTACTGTACTTTTTTGTTGATTTTAAAAATACAAATTTTAATGATGAATGGATTTTAGTGATTCAAACTTTACAAATTGTTTAATTGTTTTTAAATAACTATTACATTTATATTTTTATTGATTTTTGTGTCATTTGTAATCTGTATTGTTTTAAATTGTTGTAAACTGCCTGGAATACCATTACTGAGAAAAAAGACAGATATAAATGAATAAAATGCATATATGCATGACATACATGTGTACTACTTCTTGCTTGTGTCTGGTCCAGGAAACAGTATAATTTTCATACAAAAATAAGAAACTACTGACATATCAGTGATCTTTTCCATTAGTTTTGGGTTTCAGTTGTTTCAGTTCAAAGTCTATAGCCTCTTTTAAGTATCTAGCCACCCTTTTCAGTCCAGTTCTTCTCAGTGCTAGTTTTTGGGTAGGTGGAGTGTGTTCAAATGTGGAGAAAGTGGTTTTTTCCCCCTCCTTATCCCCTCCATGTGGTTTTGAAAATGCATGTGAAAATGACATGTGCCACAAGCAGGACAATTGAAATATTCCAAAAGGATAGGGGCAAGGGCTCTTAAGTTCTGATAAACAAAAAGGAGCATAATTTTCTTGGTTGGTTGGTTTTCTGCTTAGTTGGCATCAGTCACAGAAAGTGCAATTGATCATGGAAGGATATAAAACATGCAGGAGCAGAGGCAGAAGAACCAGGGCCGGCTCTAGATATTTGGCCACCCTAGGCGAGAAATATTTTGCCCCTTCCCCGGCCACCTACAATCCCCAGCGGGCTTTGCGGCTGAAAGTCCCGCCCCTTCCCAGCCTCCCAACCAATTAGGGAGACCACAGAGGGAAAAGGGGCAAGACTTCCGGCAGCAAAACCCGCTGGGGCTTGTAGTCCCATCCCCTTCTCCCGCAGTTGCCTGGCAGCCCTGGGGAGGAGGAGGCGCCCCCCCCCCCCCCCTTCCTCCCCGCGGGTGGCTGCACCCACGGGAAGGAAGGGAGGAGGAAGAGGCTCCCCCGTCCCTTCTTCCCCGCGGGTGGCTGCACCCACGGGAAGGAAGGGAGGAGGAGGAGGAGGCACCTCCCATCCCTTCCTCCCCGCGGGTGGCTGGAGAGGGTGCTTGGGAGCGTGCACGAGTGCAGCTCCGGCCCCCAGGGTGCCTCCTGCTGCTCTGCTGGGGGTGGGGCTAGAGCTGCGTTCCAGCCAAGTGCCGGCCCCTGCTTCCCCTGAATCAGGCCCGGGCAGCAGGAGAAGAGTGGGCACCCTGAGATGGGATGGGGCTGCATGCGCGTGCGTGCATGCACGCAGAGGGGCACAAATTGTGCCCCTGGTCTTTTTGTAGCCCAGGCGACCTCCTAGGTCACCTATATGGTAGGGCCGGCCCTGAGAAGGACCTGAACCTTCCTCATTTTCCAAGCATGCACCCAATGCTGTACTCTTGATTAAGGTCTGACAAACTTCAGCAGCATATTCTTTATCAATGACTCCTACAACTGAGATGGATTTAATGTTGGTCGGTGTCCTCATACCTGTAAACATTTCAGATGAAATTTGAGACACATGTGGCCAAGCAATATCAGAGTGTGGTCAACCTAATACAAGTTATTAATGAGGAAGAACACACCAGTGAGCTGAGAATGCAGTGGTTTGCTTTTGCCTGAGTCTACTGGGAAGGATACAATTCTGCCCCTTCTCATCATCTCCCTCCTGCTGAATTAATTCAGTGCAGACTATTTGCACTTTGAATTTAGTTCGTGGCAACTGAAGTAAGCTGAGGACAAATGAGAAAACTGGGCAGAAGAGAAAGAAACTGGAACATTTTAAAAGTAGTTTAAAATGTGGTACAAGAGAGAATATATCTGGACTGTCTCTGCCAAATTGGGAAAGTTGGTGGGCAGGTGACTGGACCATGATTAAAAAAGCCAAGAGGAGAGCCAACAGCCAAGAGTAGTCAACATAATGTGCAAGACAATATTTACAATGGGTGGAAAGCAAGTTGTAGGACTGCAGCTCCATCATTCCTTACCATTGTCTATGCTAGCTAGAGCTGGTAAGAACTGTAGTACAAAAGCCACCCATAATAATACCAGCTACTTTAATATGCTTGGATATCTGGATGGCTGACATATATAAATAATAACTTCAAGCCCTTGCCACAGTGGAGCCATACAGGTAATATCTGATGTCAATGTAATCTACTAGACTTTCTATGTCAGCCCAGTTTCTAAATGCAAACAGCTTTCCTTGTTTTCAGCTGTATCCTTGCCTGGCCTTGTTTCACACTGGTCTTCAAAGCACAAAAGAAAATATCTGACTTGACAGGCATCTAGATTATTTATATGGAGACAATCTCACTGGTTCCTTCAGGATGTACAACAAATACTTGTGATTATGTAGTCTCCTATCCAGCATAAAGCTATTCATAACAGATGCCCATAAAATGAGCCAAAAAGAATAGCTCTTTCAAAAATGTATGAAATCTCAGACATACAATTTTTGGATATATGTTCTCAGTCCCATGTAAACTCTCTTTAACCAATCCCCTTTTCAGTTATATAGAGCTATGATAATAATGCTCAGAGTCAAAGCAAATATCAAGGTATAAATAATCTCCAGGAATAGGGATAGTATGACAGAAAACAGGATGTTTGGCTCAAAAATGGTTGTTGTTTTTTTAATGAGTACAGGCATGGGAATGCTCACAGATAATGTAGTGCTTGCCCACCAGCCATTTTCAGAGCAGCAGATTTTTGTAAAAAAAAAAAACCCTCTACCAATTAAAATAAATAAGCTGGACTAAAGATAGAAGCTCTGAAAAAGAAGATGCTCTCCAGTCAAAAATGCATATATTATAGAGAAATGCACATGAAAGTGTGCATAGTAGTGAAACCAAAAGTCCAAAAATGCAGTATATTTTAGAACATTGCTTGCAAAACAACCTGCCTATCAAGAAAATTGGGTATAAAAATGACTACAGTGAAGCATTTAAAAACCACAAGCTAATCTGGCAACAGGGTAGGATGAACATGAAAATGAAAAAAATGGGAAAACCGAAAGAAAACAAGATCAACAGATTTGTCCATCCCTACGTCTTGTCTTGCTCCTGTTGCTGTGTACTTTTTAGAGGTTTTAGTTTGAATCACACACCAGTTCTGTGAGCTTAACTTCTAATATCCTCAGCTGCAATGTACACATAAACTCTTAGCCTGTCTTAGCTCTTCCACGCACAGTATTACATAGATGAAAAGGGCTGAGTGGGGTAGGAGGGAGGGAGAGAGAGATCCTTTACTGCCAGACAGAATGATCTGGAATTCTAAGATTTATGCAACCATTATTCCTGCCATTGTTGAGCTGGACATCCCGGTATATGTAACCTGAGGTTAGTGAGCCCTATAGGACAGACAGGCTATCAAAGGCACATTTATAAAACATTGCTGACCAGGCTGGTTCTTCCAAATTCTAGTTAATTGTCATTAGTTTCACCTTAGAGTCCTAGTTTGATATTGTTCACTTTTTAATTTTAGATCAACCCTTTGAAATATAGCAGAGGTAGGCTATATTCAATTTGTACGAATAACATAATAGGACCTTCTTTAGTCAGTGCCACTGACTATGTCTAAGAGTATTGAAAGAACTGGCAGAGGTAATATCAGAACCACTAGCAATAATCTTTGGGAACTCTTGGACAATAAGCGAAGTCCCAGCAGATAGGAGAAGGGTAAATGCTCTCCCCATCTTCAAAAATAGAAAAAAGAAGACCAAAACAATTACACCCTGTCAGCCTCACATAAATACCAGGAAAAATTCTAAAGTAGATCATTAAAAGACAGACTATAAGCACTAAGAATGGAATGCTTAAGAATGTGAACAAGGTCACATGGGGTTACCTTTGTATCAGGTTCGGAAACTTCAACTAGTTCAAAATGCTGCAGCCAGATTGGTCACCGGATCTCCAAGGCAAGACCATATAACACTGGTACTAAAATCTCTTCACTGGCTGCCAATTAGTTTCCGGGCTCAATACAAAGTGTTGGTTATTACCTTTAAAGCCCTACATAGCTTGGGACCGAGTTACTTGAGGGAATGCCTCTCCCTACATAATCCGCCCTGCACCCTCAGAACAACAGGTAAGCTCATACTTGAGCACCCTAGGGTGAGACTAACTTCCACTCACCAGAGAACATTCTCGATTACAGCCCCCACACTTTGGAATAACCTCCCAGAAGAGATATGCTGCATCCCTACATTGGAAACCTTTAAGAAGGCATTAAAAACTTATCTCTTCCAATTAGCATACCCTCCCAACTCTTTATAAAGTCTACCCCTCTATAGAAATTAAGTAAGACCCCAATTAGGACTGGCACATTGTATGTTTTGTAGATATATATTATTTTTATAAACTGTTTTTAATAATTATTATAGATATTTGGATAATAATATTTTTAATGGTAGTTGTATACTGTTTTGTTGTTTTATATTCTGCTGTAATCCCACTTCAATCCTCTGGGAGAAGCGGGAAATATAAATAAACCATATTATTATTATTATTATTATTATTATTATTATTATTAACAGCATTGTGTGAAATCATGCTGGCCACATGATCACAGAGTACTCTCTGACAATGCTGGCTCCATACAGCCCCTTTGTTAAATGAGGTATACCTTTTAAATTTACAGAAACCATATAGTCAGGCCTTCACATTTGGGGCTTTGACTTTTGTGGATTTGATTATTTGTGGTTTTGATTAATATGTTCTGTTTTGGAATCACTAGGTCCTCCAGTGCAACTCTGCCAGAGTAATTTTTGATATGAAGTTCAGGCAAGAGGTGTGATAACCTCCAAAAAAGTAGACTCCACCACTCTCTGAAGCAGTGTGTTCCACTGTCAAACAGCTCTTATCGTCAGGTGGGAGGATAATGCAGCAAAAAGGAGTCAGGCAGTTGTCCTCCAAAAAGACAAGGTGAAATGGTAAAATTGATGAGATCATAGAGAGCAAAGGGGGACCTCTGTACAACTCTGTAGCTGTCAGTTGTCTGTGTTACCAATGCCTGTTACATAACTGGCTTATCAGGCATACGCAGAACATAGAAAGCTGTCAATAAAATTATCCATAAATTCTGCCAAATAATGGAGTAATTATACCCTGTACTTGTTAGCAATACTGATACATTTGCTAGGCATACAAAAAACATAAACACTTCATGATTTAATTGACAATGCACTAAATTGTCAGACTAGATCTAATTGCTTCTACAAATCCTTGTATGTGTGATAGGAGGTAACAAATGGAGTGATGCTGGTGATGTCAGACTTACAGAGGCCCCACACTGCAGAGGCAATTCTTTTTCCCCCCTAAACAGCTCTACTTCATTGTGAGCTCTTGTTTGCTTTTTATTTTCACATTTTAAGAGACCTTTATAAAGCTGCATTCACCTCTTTAGATTTCCATAGGATTTCTGCCTGAAAGAATAACAGTGATTTCAAGAATTTAAATAGTCTATTTTTGCCTCGTGGAAAGTCCTAATAGTGAATCCTCTGCTCTTTCAAAGAAGCATTAACTCTTTTTCTCCCCTTCACATTTATATATTTTTCAACTTTGGTAACACTTTATTTTCAGAACAAAAATACCACAGGGCTGCATTGCTATTTCCATAGCAACACCCTACATCAGGTTTAGCAGATAACTACTGTACACAATCTATGTTAATGTAGGTTTCATATGTACTAAAATTATATACCATGCCTCAGAAATAATTCTGTAATCTTGGCACTATGGCAATGCTTCTTGGCCTAGTTTGCAACCTAGTCAAATATGTGCCCCCCCCCCCATGATGCCTACAATTTCAAATACACAAATAATGGCAGGCACAATTTCCAAGAATTTAGACCTACTCAAGAGATTCCTAAGTGCATCTAAGTAATCAAAGCTCCTAAAGGAGACCGTAGCTGGTGGTTATGAATACAAAAAATAACACTCCAAAACAGTCTTTTCTCTGACTCTCCAAAGCAGAACCTGATGACTGAGAACCTGACCTATATTCTTAACTAGATCTGTGATGTCAGATGTGAAAAATAAAATAGATTACGTCATGCTCAAATTGCTCCTGTTTGCTTTCTGTGGTCATTGTAAGGCTAAGGCCCTACTAATTAATCTGAGGTGCTCTCAATAAAGTGCTGGGTAAAGAAGTCTCTTCAACATAACTTATTAAAGACAGTTTACAAATACAGCATTGTGGATGAAGTTGGTGACATTTCCAGGGTTTACTTTCTTCACTGATCGCAAAAAAGGAGGACTCTGGGGGTGCTTCTGAATCATAGGATCTTTGAAAGAGAGCACAAATACAGAGTCTGCCAATTAACATTGTAACCAGTTGTATTCTTTTAATTTCATTATTACTTGACTTGGGCTTGAAACAGATAGACCAAATGATGTAGTTTCCTGCTGTGTTCAGGGCATAGTGTTTAGATTACGCACACCCTGAACGAGGTGGGAAATTGCCCCGATGCCACATCTTTAGAAAAGAACATGTAGAAAGAAAAGCAGAAAAATAAGCCCCCTTTTGGCGCCCTGTTTGACAATTGTGGTGACTGCCCAGATCGGGGCCAGGTGCAAGTGGTCGCTGTGATCCCAGCATGAACGACACAAGCACAGCCCTACTGTGGTTTTTTCAGCCCATCTGTTTCAGGCTTCATTCATCCTCCCATAGCAATCACACTTCAGCAATCATGTTTGGAAGCAATATCTTGTTGCAGAGAGGGGGATTCCTAATCTCTCTAGACAGATTTACAAATAAGAATGTTCTGGAAGCTTCCAGAAAGAGCTAGAACTTGTTTGTCATCATGACTTTGGTATTTAATTGGAACAATTCTGCTATAACCTGCTGTTGCTAAACAGCATCTCATTATTTCAGATAATTAGTTGCAACACATGGTAAAAACTGTCCCAACTTTGATAAAGATAAATGTAATTCATGAAATGACTTAATTTTTGTTAAAGGATAATCTTGTCTCATAACTTTCTAAGCAGTCTGACAGAGGGCTACACATTCCCTCAGGTCATTACTGTAATGGCTTGCACAGATTTGCAACAAGTGGAGCATCTAGTAGGGTATGAAATTTTGTACTTCACTGCGTGAATTATAACTGAGGCCTTGTCTGCACTAGCCAGGATACTCTGGGGTCTGCCTGGAATATCCTGGCCAGCAGCTGCCCCAACCTGCCCCCCCATTACTTTGACTTCTGTTTCTACATCCCCACAGCTGTTTGCATGGGCATCCCACCAAGCTTCTGGTACATCCATCAATGATAATCACTCAATTTTGAGATCAAAACAAGGCATCCAGCAATAGACATCTCAGAAGCAAGTGACCCACAGCACTGGTGAATGCTCCAGGTGGCCCAGTGGGATCCTGCAGAGAGTGAAGACATCCCACAGACCATGTGGGAGTGAAGGAGAGAGAGAGAGTTTATCTGCTGCACATCCCACCTGCCACCTCTTTCTTCACTCAGGGACTCCTTCACCTCCACAGAGGAAGCTGCTTCTTGACAGGACTGAGGCCCAGCCAGCAGTTACCATCAACTGCCCAGCTGCCTTGAATTAGCCCCTGGACCAGGAACTACTGTGAGGGTGGGGCTACTGCTGGTGGGGTCACTGGGGAGTGACATGAGGGTGAGAGCCTGTCTCCCTGCTGCCTCTTTGATAAACAGGGTAACCTACCGACCAGTACTGTGGGGAGGAGAGATGTACAGCCAGCAATAAGAGGGAAGTAATGCTACTTAGGGAGCAGCCATTCAAGTTATACAGGGGACTGGAAGGTATGGAAATGGGAGACAGTTGGACCATCATAGAGGTAGAATGTTTTGTTAGTCACCCCCAAACTGTCTCTCATCCCAAATAATCTGGATATCCATGGCAGCAATCCCCCAGATTGAAAATGCTGCTGCTGAATGCCTGGTCAGTGAATGGTAAAACAGTTGCCATTGAGGACTTGTTTGCTGACCTGGCCTGTATTACACAGACCTGGCTGGATGAAGCTGGAGGAGTTAATCTCTCTCAGTTTTGCCCACCAGGATTCTCTGTGCAGCAGCAGGCAAGACCTGAGGTGGGCATGAGTAGGTGGAGTTGCAGTAGAATAATATCCCCTTGTCCAGGCATCCTATCCCTCAATCTACAGGGTTTGAATGCGTTTATTTAAAGGTGGGCATCTGGGACAGATTAGGGATTCTGTTGGTGTACCAGCCACCCCAATAGTCTCTCTGCCTGAGCTAGCCAGGGTGGTCTTGGGGTGGTGTTGGAGTCTCCATGGCTTATATTTCTGGAACACTTCAACATCCATGCTGAGGCTACCCTGTCAGGAATGGCTCAGGACTTCATGGCCTCCATGACACCATGGGGCTGTTCCAAGTGGTCTCTGGCCCCACTTGATGGGCACATTCTAGACCGTGTGTTCTGTACAAAGAGGGGGGGGTGATGGTCATCTGGGAATGGAGGAGCTTTCTACTGTTCTAATGTTATGGAGAGATCACTTTCTGGTCAGGTTTAGACTTGCTGGAAATCAGAGGCTATGCAGCGGTAGAGGACCCATTAAGATGGTCTGCCTCAGGAGGCTCATGGATCTGGATGGATTCCTGATGGCTCTTGGGAAGTTTCCTGATGCCATGGCAGGTGGTCCTGTCAAAGCCCTGGTTGATCTCTGGAATGGAGAAACTACCAGGGCAGTTGACATGATCGCTCCTAAGTGTCCTGTCTCACAGAGTGGAGCTAAACCAGCCCCTTGGTTTTCTAAGGAGCTGGCAGCAATGAAACAAATGAGACAAAGACTAAAGAGACATTGACAGAAAACTCAGAGTGAATCCAACCGAAAACAGGCTAAAAGCTACCTGAAAACATATGGTGATGCAATAAAGGCAGCAAAAAAGGCTTTTTTGACTAAAACTATTGGAGCTGCACAGAACCGCTCAGCTGTGCTGTTTCGAGTGGCCAGGGATCTGTTATGATCTGGTCCTGAGGAGAATATAAACCAATCAACAGCTCGTTGTGAAGAATTTGCCCACCATTATTATTTTGCTGATAAAATGACTCAGATTCACTCTGACGTAGACACTACAGTTGATACAGTGTCAGTGGATATAACCTTAGCTCCTTATTGTCCAGTATGTTTCAATTTGTGCAGCCGATGATGTGGACAATGTCCTTGGAGAGGTGAGAGCCTCTACGTGTATACAAGACCCTTGCATTTCCTGGCTTATTAACAGGCCAGAGGAGAATTGGTGGAGTGGGTAAGGGAAGTTATTAATGTCTCTTTACTGCAAGGCATGGTCCCAACACACCTGAAGAAGGCTGTGGCAAGACCTCTTTATGAAAAACCTTCCCTGGATCCTTCTGCACTAGATAATTACTAACCAGTCTTCAATCTGCCATTTTTGGGCAAGGTGCTAGAGTGTGTAGTGGCTACTCAATTCCAAGTGTTCTTGGATGAGATGGATTATCTAGATCCATGTCAGTCTGGTTTTAGGCCTGGCTATGGGACAGAAACAGCTTTGGTCACCTATGCAGAGAACTGGACACGGAGAGTGTGTCCCTGTTGGTTTTGCTGGACTTTCAGCAGCTTTCAATACACCGACCATGGTATCCTTCTGAGTTGCCTCTCTGGGATGGGGCTTGAAGGCACTGTTCTACCTCTACAGTGGTTCTTTCTTGGAGGGGTGCTCTCAGAGGGATTCTTGTTTGACCCCTTGGCTATTGGCCTGTGGGATCTCCCGGGGCTCAATCCTGTCCCTCATGCTTTTTAACATCTACGTGAAACCTCCGGGAGAGGTCATCCTGAGTTTTGGAGTACGCTGTATGCTGATGACACCGAGCTCTATCACTCCTTTCCACCTAACTCCAAAGAAGCTGCTTCTGTCCTAAACCAGTGTTTGGCTGTTGTAATGGACTGGGTGAAGGCAAACAAATTGAAGCTTTTTCCAGACAAGACAGAGGTGCTCCTGGTCAGTCAAAGACAGATTCAGGAATAGGGATTCTGTCTGTGTTAGATGGGATTACATTCTCCCTGAAAACTCGGGCTCATAGTTTAGAAATACTTCTGGATTCAGCACTGAGTCTGGAAGCCCAGGTATCAGTATCAGTATTCCAGCTCTATGATTCTGTGAGTTAGTTGGTGCCTCGGACAGATCCACCCCATTACATTTTCCTATGAAGATAACCAAGTCCTTACATTTTACATACAGGCTGATCTATCCCGCCCCCCACTTCTCCATTTGCAAAACATCATCTTGTGAATATAAAGGAGGAGTGGGAGTACAGCAAGCCTACTCCCAGAATAAACTAGGTATTTGATTGACAGCTTTCCTCTTTCTTTGGCATATAGCAGGAAAATAGATACAACCTCTTTTTAATGCCAGTGCTACTAAGATGCCAAGAGATTAACATCCTTGCTGAAAGAGCCCTCCAGGCAAAGTTCAAAAGTCCAATTAGTGGCTACAGCTACTTTCAAGTCCTTTTCTTGGCCTAAGAAGTGCAAGCCAATAATCATTAAACAATCATAACGATTATTTATCCTACAGCAAATTTCACTCCATTCCCCAGTTCTACACTGATGACCTGGCATGAAACCCACTGGCTGGAATTAACTGTTTTCTTTCTGCCAAGGGTCTGTAAGTACCATTGGCAGGATCACCACAGTAATTAATACTATCCACTATACACTTGAGATTGAGATGTTGAACCAGGTTTCTTCTCTACATGTAACAGCAATGAATTAAAAATGCATAGACAATACAGAGGGCAATGTGCTATATAAAGCTCATGAAGTTCCATCAGGTATTAGTTTTGTAAGGAAACTAATTGGTTGACCGGCCGAACCCAAAGGGTGCTCAACAATGGCTCCTTTTCATCCTGGAGAAAAGTGACCAGTGGGGTCCCACAGGGCTCTGTCCTGGGCCCAGTGCTATTCAACATCTTTATCAATGACCTGGATGACAGAATTGGAAGCATACTTATCAAATTTGCAGATGATACCAAATTAGGGGGGAATAGCTAATACCCCAGAGGACAGGATCAAGATTCAAAATGACCTGAATAGACTAGAAAGCTGGGCCAAAGCTAACAAAATGAAATTCAACACGGAGAAATGTAAGGTATTGTACTTAGGGCGGAAAAATAAAATGCACAGATATAGGATGGGTGACACCTGCCTGAATGAAACTACGTGTGAAAGGGATCTAGGAGTCCAAGTAGACCACAAGTTGAACATGAGTGAACAGTGTGATGCGGCAGCTAAAAAGGCCAATGCTATTTTAGGCTGCATCAATAGAAGTATAGTGTCTAGATCAAGAGAAGTAATAGTGCCACTGTATTCTGCTCTGGTCAGGCCCCACCTAGAATATTGTGTCCAGTTCTGGGCGCCACAATTCAGAAAGGACATTGAGAAACTGGAGCGTGTCCAAAGGAGGGCGACAAAAATGGTGCCCTATGAGGAACGACTTAGGGAGCTGGGGATGTTTAGCCTGGAGAAAAGAAGGTTAAGAGGTGATATGATCGACCTGTTTAAATATTTGAAGGGATGTCATATTGAAGAGGGAGCAAGCTTGTTTTCTGCTGCTCCAGAGATCAGGACCCGGAACAATGGATGCAAGCTACAGAAAAAGAGATTCCACCTGAACATTAGGAGGAACTTCCTGACAGTAAGGGCTGTTCGACAATGGAATGCACTCCCTCGGAGGGTGATAGAGTCTCCTTCCTTGGAGGTCTTTAAACAGAGGCTGGATGGCCATCTGTCAGGGATGCTTTGATTTGGATTTCCTGCATGGCAGGGGGTTGGACTGGATGGCCCTAGTGGTCTCTTCCAACTCTATGATTCTATGATTCTATGAAGAGCAGAGAGATGTATGTCCAAAAGGAATCACAAGCAAACTTTCCTAGTGCACCCTAAGTGGTCATTTCTGTCAAGGGCCAGACCTGTATCTGAGAACTGAACAGTAACTATTACACTGTAGAATAAACAACTTGTATAAGTATACAAAGCTGTATACAAATTTGGGGAAAAGCAGAACCAATAGCACATCTCCTGGTTGCACTAGCATAGTGGTCAAACAGAACAGTCTTTCTGTCTGTCTTGTTTGAGTCATTATCCTAATGTTAATTATACTAGATTTTTTTTCTTTAAAAATGTTGTTTATATGATACTAGGCTTTTAAGAATATCCACAAATTTTCTTTTCCTCAGTGAAAAAGTGTTTCTCAAAACATTAAGAAAACCCATTGTAAAAATGGGTCAGCCCATATTTGCATATTAGGAATTTTTCTGTGAAACTTGGTTTGTGATAAAAGGTCGTGGTTTCATGCAAAAAATCCCTTTGTGATTACCCAAACCCCATATTTTTATGCAAAATACTAGGCAAAAATGATTTTACACAAAAAAACAATTTTTGCACCAAAGAAAGTGATTTGCACAATGCAATTTTTTAAAAAAAAGTAATAGAAATTTTTGAAAACTCTTGAAAGCTCTCACCAAGGAAGGGAAAAATGGTTATTTTGCTTGTTGTTTCCTATGCAGAAAATACTCTTTCATGCACAAAACAATCGTGTGCAAATTTTGTGCAGAGTAAGTCCCAAATTGCAGAGATTCTTGACAGTGCAGGATTTTTCTTATCTGGGTTTTTGGTCAGTCAAAAAACATGTTTCTTGTCAATTTTCCAGTCTTTTAAAATATTCTTTCCATCTTGACCAGAGAAACATGACTTCAGATGTGAAAATTCTGCAGGTATCTGGTACTTTCTGCTCTTTAAATCTAGCCAGTTTTCCTCCAGCAATCCCACAAGAAGAATATTGCTTCCCAGTAAGGGAGGTAGAGGTCCCTTTCTCTTAAAGAAAGTAATTTGTTTCCCATCCTGTATTTCTCATGATAGTTAGAAACAGATCTGTATAGGATTTTGGGAAGAGCACACTATGTTCTCACCTTGCTAGGAGGAAGCATGCTCCTATGTGAAACGTTTTCTTGCACATGGAGCAGCATTCTGGGGAAGCAACACTACCATCACCTATGAGGAATTCTGACTTCCATCAAGTAAGGTCATTCAGAGATTTTACAGAAGTCCATAAAGAGAAGATAAAGGGGATATCCTTCCCTCTTAACAGGAAATTCTGTTCATTAGCATATTGCCTATGCATATTGAAGAGTAGGGGCTGCCATTTGCTGTCATGCCAACAGATTAGCTCTGAACTGTGTGAATAAGTATGTTCTTTTTTTCATTCTGAACATACTTCCAGTCAATACTACTGTGTGAAACTAAATTCTAGTATTACTGAGCAGGGGTTCTGTCTACTTTCTTTATACTAGCCATAATTTCAAAATTATATATTGCTCTATCGCTTTTGTAATATTCACCTTTTGCTTAGTCTCCAAAACCAATATCTTCTGCTGTTTGACCAGAGCACAGCCACTGGAGATAGGATTATCTTCGCAGTAAAAGAATCCTGGGGCAATATAGTCTTCTGGTAGCAAGGAAGAGCAGGTTATGCCCATAAATCAATGTGCATGCAAAGAAATGGAGTAAGCCCAGTACCACACCAAGTAGGACTTCATCACTAGGCAAGTTTTGGTGTTGTAAAGAGTCTGTTTTGTTTGGAATTTTTAAAACTTAAAAAAAATAAAGGTAAGGAAGGGGGAGTAATGACAGGTGTGCAAAGTTATGCAAAATACTTATAATCAACAATATGCATTGTTTTAAGGGGATTGGAATGGGGTTATCGACCCATCAATAGATAGATCATCTCATAAGAAAAAAAAATATCAAGGCAAACTTCCACAAAGTGCAATGGAAATAATACAAGATCTAAATTTGATAGATATTTGGCGAACATTCCACTGGAAGGATATAGACTTTACTTTCTTTTCAAATAGATATAAATCTTGGTCTAGGATCGATTTTATTTTACTTTCTAAGATAATGTGTAAAGAGATTCAAAAAATTGAAATTTTGCCCAGATTGTTATCTGACCATTCTGCAGTGGAACTAACTTTTAATAAAGCTAGAAGGGAATATTCATGGAAATTAAAGGAGCACTTATTGTCAGATGAAGATACAGTCTTTAAACTAAAACAACAACTAAAATATTATTTCCAAGAAAATATGTCGGATAATTTGGAAATGCGTACCATTTGGGACGCGAGTAAAGCGGTAGTAAGGGGTCTATTCATTCAACAGGAAATTAGGGGGAAAAGGGAAAGGGGGAAAATAGAGAGAGATCTGACAGAGAAACTTAAAAAAATGAAAAAGAGATAAAAAGATATCCACAGAACGGAAAATTAATCCAGGAAGGGAAAAAACTAAGATATCAATTAAACCAAAATGCCACAAAGGAACTACTAAATAAATCTAAATATATAAAACATTACCATTTTGAAAATGCGAACAAAACTGGGAGATGGCTGGCAAGAAGAATTAAGGAAGATAGAGGAAAAAATCTAATAGTAAAGTTAACAATCAATAAGAAAGAAGTAACACATCAAAAAGAATTAAAAAATGTGGTAGCAGAATATTTTGAGAATCAATTTCAGATTAAAGAGGAAAAGAGCAATCGCCAACAGGATATCTTGCAGTATCTGAGGAAAGATACGATCCCCATAATCCCCGACAAAGCTTTAAAAGATTTGAATGCAAAAATCACAATAGAAGAAATTGATAAAGCAATCAATAATTTAAAAGATAATAAAGCTCCAGGCCCAGATGGCTTACCTGCAAAATACTATAAAACATTTAAAGAAATCTTATTAATCCCGCTATTTAAAACATTTCAGGAAATTGATTTAGGTAAATATCCAACATCTTGGGAAAACTCACTAACTACATTGATACTGAAAGAAGGAAAAGATCCATCACTACTGAGTAGCTACCGTCCTATTGCTCTTCTCAACCAGGACTATAAAATCTTTGCTTCAAT